>NC_079453.1:2373388-2380888 GCF_903798145.1 Danio aesculapii
GATGGTGGTTTGAACTGCAGCAGATCGTCTTGACCATGTCTACATCCCTAAATGCATTGAGTTGCTGCCATGTGATTGGCTGATTAGAAATTTACGTTAACGAGCAGTTGGACGGGTGTACCTAATAAAGTGGCCGGTGAGTGTATATCCTCTATTTCTAGTGTTATGCATAAATAATGCCAATCTTGATTTTTATTTATTATTTCATTATAAATGAAAATGCTAATGAGGTGCAAAATGTTTGGTTTTGCACATCAAGGATTCTGTAGCTTTCTGTATAAGAACCATGAACCACGTATCATGTTTTATAATGGCGTATGACACTTATTGAACATTGTACGTTTTTGCAAGTTAAACATAACACACAAAAGGCAAAAATAAGTAGATCAAGATCGCATAAGACTTACAAATGAATATAGTATATTTCAGTGCATTTACCACATTCATAAACAGAAAGAGCTTGCATAAATAACCCAGAGTCATCCAGAAAGAAAGACTGTTTACTTTCTGCTCCACCCAGAGGCCATTAGAGTCCTGTGAGTCTCTGCGGACAGAAAACAGCCGCCTTTGTCTCGTTTTGGATGAGGTTGTGGGATTCCTGAGCTCTGGTGAATGCATGCTGGGAGATTTACACTGTTGCATGAGTATGAAAGACTTCATATGTGTCTACATAGTGGAACAGCAGTAAAAAAAAAAACCTTCCAGTGCTAAAACCAGCCAGAGGAAGTGTGTTGTTTATGTAAGGCATATGCAAATATACTTCTGCATTTAAGAAAAAGCTAATAAAAGCACAGGGAAGTTTACTATGTTTATATCAGAGTTATTGTGTCACCAGATCAGCCAGTTACCTCTATATTTTAATTCTGCTGGATGAACTTGCCTTAAAAGGGAGCTATTATGCAAAAATCACATTTACAAGGGGTTTAAACACAGTTGTTGGCCAGCAGTGTGTGAATATAACCAGCCTCTAATGGTAAATATTTATTAATTGTATTGTTTATAATCAGACTTGATATAAACAGTCTGCAGAAACACTTTGATTGACAGTCTCCTTTTGTACGTGTCATCAGAGGGGGAAAGCCCCGCCCACTAGTGATCATCTCTCCCTCATTAGCATAGGATGATAGTCTTGTTTTTGAATCTGCCATATGCTGACACACAGGTGTTTGTAGCTCCGCCCTCTTTTGAAAAGAGCACAATCTCATTTGAATTTAAAGCGACAGTCACCAAAATTAGGATCAACGCCTAAAAGGGTCAGTTATGAAACTTTATTTGTGTGGTATTTTGAGCTGAAACTTCACACACACACTCTAGGGACATCAGAGACTTATTTTAGATCTCGTAAAAAGGGGCATAATAGGTCCTCTTTAATAACCAAAGTGGGAGGAAGTGGGTCAGGATAGTTTTTAGCAGGCCAGAGTGCTGTGGTGATTCTGCATCTTCAGATCAACATCCTGAGGTCATTAAATGTTAATTAAACATGATTTGAGCGCAGAGCGAATGCGGCGCATGAAAAATCCATTGGTCTCGCGTTTGACCGAGTTTGGGGGAAAATAGGTCAGCAGACCAGAGAAAATTAGATGTGTGTGCTGCCTGTCGAAAACATTAGCGGGAGGATAGGAATGAACATGTTGAGGAATACAACTGAACTTGTCTCCTCCTCAATAAGGAATAGGGATGCACAATATATCATTTCAGCATAGATATTGCAATGTGTTCATCAACACTCATCACATTGCGGGACACGTGCAGTGTTGAGTATTTGTGGAGTCACTGCAGAGTAAAAGTTTATAGTTTGCATGTGTTTTATGACTGCATGAGCATTTCAAGAGGGTTTAAAGCACTCAGGCACAAGAAATGACCATATATCATTTGAACAAAGATTAATCGTATTTAATTATTTATGCAATCAGGACTGTGCTTTATAACTTTACATCTGATTATTATATTTCTGTATCTGGAATTGCTGAATATTAAAAGCACTATCTCTGTGAGCTTTTCTCTACTCTATTTGTTTTTGCATGTAATATATTTTTTTATATTTACTTTATCCATGATTCACTTACATAATCATCCAAATCATTCATTCATTTTCTTTTCGGCTTAGTCCCTTTATTATTCCAGGGTCGCCACAGCGGAATGAACCGCCAACTTATCCAGCACGTTTTTACGCAGCGTTTAAACATCCACACACACTCATTCACACATACACTCATACACTACGGACAATTTAGCCTACCCAATTCACCTGTACCGCATGTCTTTGGACTGTGGGGGAAACCAGAGCACCCGGAGGAAACCCACGCGAATGCAGGGAGAACATGCAAACTCCACACAGAAACGGCAACTGAACCGAGGCTCGAACCAGCGACCTTCTTGCTGTGAGATGACAGCACTACCTTCTGCGTCACTGTGTCTCCCATTTTCCAAATCACCCTAAATTCATGAATTCTTTCCAAATAGAACTTATCTTATATGACAATATATCAGGGATGTCGCGATCAGGTTTTCTTGCCCTCAAGTCCAAGTCATTTGATTTTGGGTATCTACTGACACCGAAACCCAATCCGATACTTCTATAATACATAAAAAAGATTCAAGAGTTCACACTTAGATATTGTTTGACAACTGTTAGCAGGTTTGACATGCTGTCCCAGGAGAGAACCCTGAGCTAGGAGATCGGTGAGCCCAGGTCTCCTGCCTGGTCCATAGAGCATGTGAGGGGAGTATGAGATCAGGTGGTTCTCGAGAGCTCCCCGTGGTAAAGGAAGAAAGGAGGAGAAGGGGTGGATGGGGGGTTTCTTCAGAAAACGAAGATGAGAGAGTAGTTCTAGCTAGGCTAATTATAGTGAGTTGGGGTTAATCTGATTGGCTAACTAGTGAATGTAGATGAGTGGCCAGCTGCAGTCAATCATATCACGTGCTCCTTTCGAAATTAGTTTGTGAAACTTCACATAAAGAAGAGTGAAGAAACAGATCCAGGATGTCCCTAATTTTTATATAATTCACCTTATTTTAACATCCAACAACAATTCAAGAGCACTTCTGTGTTGTAGCTTGAACAGTCAAGTAATGAATACTGTCAATTCTTCACTTCTGGACTTCAGTGCAGCAGTAAATATTAAAAAAACTTCAATAAAAAACAACAAAACTTCACCTTAAAATAACCGGCAGGCAATCCCATGTTGACATATCTCACAGTTTGCTATTGGCAATGTTGTCATTATCAACTTTACAATACCTCCAGACCACAGACATACTCATGCTTTCCACTTCAGGCTGCTTCCGTGTCCTACTGCGCTGGCATTTAAGCAATAGCGTCCCTGTACCAAAGTGATGTCATGTCGTGCGCGTTGCTGTTTCTGTGTGAAGTCATGAAAGAGGTCTAACTCTGTGCCACCGCATAACTATAGATGTGTTAAATATATATAATCGAGTCCTGATTGGGAGGTAACGTCCGATTCCAATCGAGTCTAAAACCATGTGATCGGGCCCGATTTGAAATCATGTGATCGGATCTGGACATCCCTACAATATATACTGCCAAAATAAACCTTATGGTCTGAAACATACAGAACGTTTACAGTTTTTAGTATTTGTAACCAATAAATCGACTTAATTGTGCATACTTTTATATAAATGTTTTGTATTTTCTTTTCAACACTGCACATCTTGCACATAAACCATCTAGATGTGAGTATTTACAGTATATATATTCATCTTCATAACTTCATCATTTTTGTTGTTGACTTTAGATTCCACTTATTTAAATGTCTGTCTGTCTGTCTTAACTCCTGAAAACCACAAAACAATTCTTGTTTGCGCACAGTTGGCAAGTAAAGCTCATTCTGATTCTGAGAAAAACTAAATATTGCAATCCAATATATTTCCAAAATTGTGCAGCTCAAGAGACTTTAGACACAGAGAAAATATCAAGTGTGTGTGAAGAGACAGAGGAGGGAGTGTGTGTGTGTGCGCATGTGTGATTTTGACCTTAACATCTTAACAGTAAGTGAGAATCTTCATTGACGCAGGTCTAATCTGTCATTAGTGTTTACAGAGCTCAGCTTCACCTGACCTTCACCTTTACCAAATGAGTGAAAGTGACTAAAGGCTTGTGCTGGCTAATGCTGCTGTAGAGCAGATACAGTGCATGCTCATTTAAACGAGTTAAAAGTACACTTAACTATACTAAAAATAGTTATATTTAGCATAAACTAAAATAATGATGAAATATAAATTATTATAATAACCTTTAGCAATGCCCGAGAAACCACAAAGCAATTTTAGCAACTGCATAACACCTCGGAAACCACATAGCAGGCTTTTCAATTCAATTCAATTCATGTTTATTTCTATAGCGCTTTTACAATGTGGATTGTGTCAAAGCAGCTTAACATGGTTCTAGTAAAGTCCAGATTTCAGAGTTGAAGTTCAGTTCAGTTCAGTGTGGTTTAATTTCTCTGCTGAAGGTTTCAAACACTGATGAGGAAATCCACCGATGCGCAGCTCCACAACTCCCAAACAGCATAGCATCACCCTACTGTAGCTACCACCCACAATGCAGAAGAAACCATGTATCGCAACAACAGCATAACACCTTAGAAACCACATAGCGCAGGTCATGATTTTGCCAAGTACGATGCGATGATCCTTGATTGACATCTGTGTTAATCCTGGAACATCATTTAGTTGGCAAATGTAATCCATACCTATTCCCTGCCCCTAAACCCCACCATAACTGTACATTATTCACAAAATCAGAGGGGGATAATCGTTGGATAACAATCATGTAGAAGTGCGTAACCCTAACTGTAAGCCTAAACTTAACATAAAAAGTAAACAAATCTCTGAATTCTGATTGGAATGTTGTTCCAGGATCAGCACAGATGTTAAAGGGCACATAGGTTAGCCCTTTTTTCATATTTAATATAAGTCTTTTGTGTCCCCAGAATGTGTCTGTAAAGTTTCAGCTCAAAACACCCATCAGATTATTTATTAGAGCTGTTTGAAGTGTCTATATTATAGCTGGAAAAAAGGTTTTGCTGTTTTTTTGTACTGGCCCTTTAAGGCTAGTCCTCCCCGCCCACCGTTCCCACGTGCCTGTCAGCAATCGCCGCCCTCGGCTGCCTCAGGAAGCAGATCTCACGTAACGTGTGAGAAATACTACAGTAACAATCAGTATTTGATGCAGTTTTTTGTGGATTGGCAACAATGAGTCACACACAATGTCATTACAAAGTTCACGCACACACACAGCAAGGACACAAACACATGGCGCACACACATACACACACACACACAAACGTAGCGCAGACTTACGCACACACACATAGCTATACTTACACACATTTCTGCCCAAACAGCTTGAAAAGTCGATTTTTCACCATAGGTGCCCTTTAATCCAGTTGTTACTAATACAGTAAAATACAGCTCATATTACAGTTTAATACTGTGTCATTTACAAACGTCCTTAACAGTGTTTGTTTTGCACTTCTGATTGTATTGTTCAGGTAGATAACCAGATCTAGTGCACTTCTCTAAACAAATGACTCTCACACACACACACACACACGCACACACGCACACACACACTCACACACACACACACACACACACACACACACACACACACACACACACACACACACACACACACACACACACACACACACACACACACACACACACGTCACTGTAATGAAGGGAACTCTTGATTTCCTCCATGATGAAGAGCTGTTCAGTAATGCGTCACGTCTTGCATGTCCAGAACTGACCATTGTTCATTACTGACCCTTCAGATTCACGACACAATGCGTGTACTACGGTAAACAATAGCTCTGTTTAGACTGCTGCTAAAGCTAGGGTGTGATGGCGTGTTTGTGTGGGCTAAAACACTCTGAATCAACACTAGCGATAATAGTCAGCCTCACAGTTGAATGTCCATGTCATTGTGCTGTTATATTTGACCATTGGAGAGTTTGGGGTCATTAGGATTTTTGATTTTGTAAGTGATTTTTGTAAGAAATTTTCAGCATCATTACTCCAGACTTCAGTGTCCTTCAGAAATCATTTGAATATGCTAATTTGAAGATCAAGAATCATTTCTGATTATTATATCAGTGTTGAAAATAGTTGGGCTGCTTCATTTTTTTTGGTGATTGTTTATTAGAACCAAGACTATCATAGAGCCATAGCTAGTAACAGCAATATACGAGCCACTGCTTCATACTTTCATCATGCCATGCATTATTTTCAGATTCAGATTTTATAAAGAGACAGTATTTACTTGCAATAATATTTGCAAATCGGATGCCCTTCCAGCAGCAACCCAGTACTGGGAAACCCCCATACAAACTCATACACTACAGCTATGCATTTCCCCTTTAGTGCATGTGTTTGGACTGTGGGGGAAACCGGAGCACCCAGAGGAAACCCATGCCAACGTGGGGAGACCATGCAAACTCCACGCAGAAACGCCAACTGGCCCAGCCGGGACTTGAACCGGCGACCTTCTTGCTGTGAGGCGACAGTGCTAACCACTGAGCTACCATGCCACCCCCAATAGCTGTGTATTCTGTAAGCATTTTGTAATCAGTAGCTGCTCTGTTATTACTGTTGAATTTTCTCCAACACTGGGTCAAATATGGACAAACTCAGCAATTGGGCTAAAAAATGTTATTTATTTATGTTTATTTAATTACTTATTTATTTATACATTTATTTATGTATTAGGTTTTTATTCGTTTTATTTTATTATTGTTGTTATTTTCTTTCTTGTAACTGGAAAAAATAGTCTAGTGTAAAATTATAATATAATAATATGTGTACAAGGGCTGTCACCTCACAGCAAGAAGGTCGCTGGTTCGAGCCTCGGCTGGGTCAGTTGGCATTTCTGTGTGGAGTTTGCATGTTCTCCACGTGTTAGCGTGGGTTTCCTCTGGGTGCTATGGTGTCCAGTCTAAAGACATGTGGTACAGGTGAATTGGGTAAGCTAAATTATCTGTAGTGTATGTGTGTGAGTGAGTGTGTATGGGTGTTTCCCAGTGATGGGTTGCAGCTGGAAGGGCATCCGCTGCCTAAAACATTTGCTGGATAAATTGACGGTTCATTCCGCTGTGGTGACCCCAGATTAATAAAGGGACTAAGCCGAAAAGAAAATGAACAAATGATTAATTTAAGTGTTTTTTATGTGTCTTTCTCTCTTCACAAAATAATCAAATGAATGTTACAAAATAAATATTTAAATTTCAATAAAAAAAAAAATAACCCAACTCTTTTGACCCCACAACATTTTTTCGAGTGTTGTTATGCATGACTCAATATCAGTCAGCAGTGCAGCACTGGAGATGATGCGTTTCTCCTCCTGATGTGTCTGCAGGTCACTGTGTGTCACTCAGAACAGTGTGATTCTGACTGAGCTTCAGTGTCGAATGACTGACACTGTTATTGTTATATAACTCCTGATGCCCTGAGCTCTAAAGACCCCGCGGAGACCAC
>NC_079453.1:2385888-2405888 GCF_903798145.1 Danio aesculapii
AGTACTGTCGCCACACAGCAATAAGGTCGCTGATTCGTGCCTCGGCTGGGTCAGTTGGCATTTCTGTGTGGAGTTTGCATGTTCTCCCTGCATTCGTGTGGGTTTCCTCAGGGTGCTCCGGTTTCCCCCACAGTCCAAAGACATTTGGTATAGGTGAATTGGGTAGGCTAAATTGTATGAGTGTGAATGAGTGGGTTGTTACCCAGTGATGGGTTGCAGCTGGAAGGGCATCCGCTGCGTAAAAAAACGTGCTGGATAAGTTGGCGGTTCATTCCACTGTGGCGACCCCGGATTAATAAAAGGACTAAGCCGAAAAGAAAACTACTGAATTATTTCATATACCTGATATTATCCCCAAACGACTAAAATGTCAATGAAAGTTGTCGGCATCAGTGGTGTAGTGGTTAGTGCGTCGACACATGCACTCCGGTGCTCACGGAGACCCAAGTTTGATTCCGCCTCGCAGTCCTATGCCGATCCTTCCCCTCTCTCTACTCCCCATGCTTTTCTGTCTATACTCTCTACTGTCCTCTCAAATAAAGGTGAAAACCCCCAAAAAATAATTATAAAAAAGAAAATATCAATAAAACTAAAACTTTTTTAACAAAAAATTAAACTGTAGAGTTTAATTTTCACCATCAAAAGTGGACAGAGCAGAGATCAACATCCCATAATGCAATTCACAACCGCAAATAAGCAATTAACAGGTATTTTTTACAGTTTATAAGCACATGGTGTTTTGCTGCAATATATGGGAATTAAAAGAGTTGGGAGGCCGATGCCACCCTGCGCTACCTGTTTAAAGCCTTTTAACACCGCAAAGCTCAGCAAACAGTCTGAATCTGTGCTATTTTTTCTGCTCAGGCTCAGGTTGAAGCTCAGAAAGCCACACAGGAGTATCAGCGGGCCATCGAGATCCTGCGGGCGGCGAAAGAAACCATCGCTTTGGCAGAAGAGCGTCTGCTGGAGGAGGACAGCCGGCAGTTTGACTCGGCCTGGCAGGAGATGCTCAACCACGCCACACAGAGGGTCAGACACACTACCATTGTGTACTGTTCAAATCGACTCCCCTTTGGTTATGTTGGGGGCTGTTTTTGCCCCATTGACTTCCATTATAATCACATTTTTTGATTGCAAAGCTCATGACAGCATATAATCATGCATTCCTGATTGATGCTGGTTTTCCATATTGGGAAGAGGTAAAATGTGTCATTTGTACTGTTGATCATCTGTTGGCAGCATCAATCCTTTAGATAAGCCTGTGCAAACAAGTGTCTGGCTTTTATATGGAGTTCAGTGGAGTAAAGCAGCAGATTATAGTGTGTTTGTGTGCAGAAATACACTTACTGTGTTTACTATGTTCTGAGAGCCACACTATACCCCATATTAAAGCCAGACACTAAGCTTTTTTTGCATTGTAACTGATGATAAACAGTTAAAATTGTACCTCTTCCCAACAGAGAAAACCAGCAGCAATCAAGAATGCATGATTATATGCTGTCATGGCTTTGCAATCAAAAAATGGCATTATAATTGAGGTCAATGGGGCAAAAACAGCCCCCAACATAACCAAAGAGTAGTCAGTTTACCCACTGTGTGTATTGTTAAATTTCTGCAAATTTGCAAAGCATTTTCCCCTAAAATATGTTTCAAAATAGGATTTGTAATAATAAATCATTCTATTTGCTGAAAAACAAAATAAGTCGTGGCAAAATAAGGACTCAAAATCACCCCAGAGTGGATGAAAACATCCTCGACAGCACACAAGGGTTAATCTGCTTTGTTCTGATTGGCTGTTTCAGGTGATGGAGGCGGAGCAAAGCAGGACGCGCAGTGAAATGGAGCACAGAGAAACTGCGGCCAAATACAACGCCGCCATCAGCCACATGAGACAGCTGGAGAAAAAGCTGAAGCGCACCATCAACAAATCCAGGTCAGAGACAGCAGTGTGTGTTTCTGGTTTACACAGATACTTTTTGGAACAACTTCATTGTTTTATGTTCATTGATTTATTTCCTTCGGCTTAGTCTCTGATTTATCAGTGGTCGCCACAGTGGAATGAACCGCCAACTATTCCAGCATATGTTTTATACAGCGGATGCCCTGTACACCCATTCACACTCATTCACACATACACTACGGCATATTTTGTTCATCCATTTCCCCTATAGCGCATGTTTTTGGACTTGTAGGGGAAGCTGGAGCACCCGGAGGAAACCCATGCCAACACGGGGAGAACATGCAAACTCCACACAGAAATTACAACTGGCCGAGCTAGAACTCAAACCAGTGACCTTCTTGCTGTAAGGCCACAGTGCTAACCACTGAGCCACCGTGCTGCTGTTTTATGTTCAATCCACTTAAATTTATTAAGTTAACTTAATTGATTTGTGTTGGGATAACCTAAATGAATTGTGTCAAACCCTGCATAGAATCATGTTGCAAAGAATATAAAGAGAGCCTACATCCTACAGGAACACGTTCTTCAAGGTCTACAGCTTATGAATTTCTTTTAAACATCAGTATTTGGGAATAAAATTGTTTCAGGAAACCCACAAACTGTTTCCCGTCTCTTGTGAAAGTCTTGTGTACGAGTGCAGTGTGTTGTGTTTGGCTGCTGCTGTGTAATAATGTCTTCCAGATGTGTTTCTGCTGCTGGAATGTGCTTTTCTCTTTCTCTGGCCACTTAAACAGCTCTGAAAGACTCACTCTGTTCATTCCTGCTCTTTCTCTCCCTCTGCAGGCCGTACTTCGAACTGAAGGCAAAGTATTATTTACAGCTTGAGGTGAGACAGCTTTTCAAGATTAAAAACTAAGCATTAGGAGTTCTTACTGTAAATTGGGATTTTCCGTTTTTTACTTTTCTATGACAATTACGAAGTAATTTCACCCTTAAATATTATTACTGTGAGAAAAAAACACTAGTTCAGTCTAAAAAGATTTACATTTATGCAATTATGCATCCCTGTGCTATTGTTTTTACTGAATTTAAATGGTTGGTGTATAAATAATTGTAATACCGTTTGTATCATTTAAAACTAAATTGACTAATTATAAATAGATCAAAATACTATAAAAATGATATGTAATTAATTAGAATGGCCATTAAGAATAATGAGAATAGAAACTACTCAATAAATCACACATATGCACTTAATTAATGAGGATTTGCTAAATTATTCATTCATTTCATTAATTTTCCTTTGGCTTGATTTATCAGGGGTCGCCACAGTGGAATGAACCGCCAATTTGCTAATTAATAAATAATAAAATAAATAACTAAACGGTCACACTTTACAATAAGGTTCATTAGTTAATGCTAATTAATGCATTTACTAACATGAAGAAACAATGAACAGTACATTTACCACAGCATTTGTTCATGTTAGTTAATGAAAATACAGTTGTTCACTGTTAGTTCATGTTAACTCACGGTGCATTAACTAATGTTAACAAGCAAGGACATAGATGTTAATAATGCATTAGTAAATGTTCAATTATGATTAATAAATGCTATACAGGTGTTGTTTATGATTAGTTCATGTTAGTAAATGCATTAACTAATGAACCTTACAGTAAAGTGTTACCAACTAAACTAATAACCGTGTTTTCATTACAGGTACTTTAGAATTAAATATAAAGTTTAGTGCTGGGCATGTCTGTGTATATTAATATATAAAATTTGCACAGTACACACACTTCAATTATGTCAAAACAAACTTTTATTTTTGGTGCAATTAATTTTGCCCAGCACAAAAATTTATTGTTTAAAATTTATTGCATAAAAAATAAAGGTTTGTTTTGACATAATTAAAGTGTGTGTACTGTGTATATTTATTATATATAAATATATACAGACATGCATATAATTGAGAAAATGTTTATTTATATTTAAAATATATGTGTATATGATACAAAATATATATACACATTTAAATAACTAAGTAACAAAATAGTTTTGTATAATTTTGTTCCTATGTATGTGTGTGTATCACATATTTATAATAAATATATAAAACACACACACATATTATGTCAAAACAAACTTTGATTTTGAATGCGATTAATTATTAGAACTAATATATTTTAAATAATATTTAATCTTTTTTCAAATATTTTTATACTATATATATATTCTCCATATATATATATATATATATATATATATATATATATATATATATATATATATATATATATATATATATATATATATATATATATGTGTTCTCCAGAGATTCGTGTTGATGTATTTTATATGGCATGTTTTCATATATTTAAAATAAAATAATAAAAACTATATATATATATATATATATATATATATATATATATATATAGTTTTTATTATTTTATTTTAAATATATGAAAACATGCCATATAAAATACATCAACAACAATCTCTGGAGAACTGCCATCAATAATAATGTGAATTAAAAAACAGGCAAATTACATAAATAAAAGGAATTCGAGTGAAAATGTGCTTATATGTCATGATAAAAATATTGTTGCAATGTCAAAAAAGTTTACCCATTCTAAAAGTAGCCTTTGTTATTTTAAAATTAGATTTTGCTTATAAATATTTGTGACCTGTTCTCCGCTTCTCCTTGTTCTCCCGGTCACACACAGCAACTGAAGCGTCGGGTCGACGAGCGTCAGGCTAAACTCACCCAGGCTAAAGCTGAGTACCGAAGCGCCCTGAGGAACCTGGAGACCATCTCAGACGAGATCCACGAGCGGCGCCGACTGTCCGCCATCGGGCCCCGGGGCCGAGGGGTCGGGGCTGAAGATGACGGAGCCACCAGCGATGACATCACCAACTTCAAAATGGAGTCTGACGGCATCTCCAGTAAGTCAGATCGATCAGTCATCATGCAAAAAAACAACTATTAGGGTTTACTATTAAGGCATTGAGAATGACGTGTAGCGCATTTATACATTGAATTTTTAGTGTTTAGTCAATTAATTAATTAACATATTGAGTAGCGGAATTACTTTGTAATTAAAAATGTTATTTAAATAGCTTTAATGATGTAATTAGGGTGGCACGGTGGCTCAGTGGTTAGCACTGTCGCCTCACAGTAAGAAGGTCGCTGGTTTGAGTCACAGCTGGGCCAGTTGCCATTTCTGTGTAGAGTTTGCATGTTCTCCCCATGTTGGCGTGGGTTTTCTCCGGGTGCTCCGGTTTCCCCCACAGTCCAAACACTTGCGCTTCAGGTGAATTGGATGTAAATTGGTTGTAGTGTATGAGTGTGTGTGTGAATCAGTGTGTATGGGTGTTTCCCAGTACTGGGTTGGCCTGGAAGGGGCATCCACTTAGTAAAACATATGCTGGAAAAGTTGGAGGTTCATTCCGCTGTGGTAATCCCTGATAAATAAGGGACCAAGCTGAAGGAAAATGAATGATGTAATTAGTAATTAATTACTTTTTTGAAGTAACTTATCCAACACTGACCACAGCTCGCCGTGATGTAAATTCCCGAGCTCTATACTATTTAGGGTGGATAGCATGCGAATTGGGACGCAGCACATGAATATCTGTGTGTTTGCTCCGCAGTGATTTCTGTGAATCTGGAGGATGGCTGTAATGGCACCACATCAGAGGAGGATCCGGAGACTTCAGAGTCCAGCTGCAGTGTGAGCTCCACATCTGTGCCTCTGGATATGCCCTGCCCGTATCCGTCCTCTGCATCCCCTTACCCGCTGCTGTCCTCCTCCTGCCCATACCCGTCCTCCGGCTGTCCTGATCTGCTCCAGATGCCCGGCTCCGGCTCTCTGGAGGGCTTCGAGCGTGTGTCTCCAGTGCTGGGCCCTCGCAGCGAGTGCAGCGGTGCCTCGTCTCCAGACTGCGAACAGGAGAGAGGTCAGAAAACCTTCAGCTTGAGGAGAACTTATCAAATGTTTGGAGTCATAGTCATTGTTGTTTCAGTTGGGGTATAATGACATTATATATTATATATTACTTCTTATTCTCTTTATTAAAATACAACCAGAAAATACAGGTTCTAGTTGGATTTTTAGGGGGTCTAATTGTTTAAGTCATAGGAAAGAAAGAGTTAGAGATTTGATCTGCATTTCTGCCAGAGCTGTTGTCAATATTGCATGAATTGATGGTATTGTGAATGCTGAAAAGTACAGACAGGTTTAATCCATCATGTAATTCCTACTAGAAAGCACCTAATTTGTAATGGTTGTATTTTTCAGCATGATAATGATCCCAAGCACACTGCGAATCATATTTTAAGAGAAAAACAGCCGATGAAGCAAAGACAGTCATGAAATGGCCTCCACAGAGTCCAGACCTAAATATTATATACAGTATGCATAGGCATTATTATAGACAGTATGAGATTCACCTCAGTAGAAGATGCTAAATCTAAGGAGGAACTCTTAGAAATGAAGAAAGAAGCTTGATATTACAAAGCACATCATTTCAGAAAAGACAAAAGTTTAAAACGTATAAAATTATAATACTATGATAACAGCATGTGTGTGTTTTCTAACAGGTGAAAGGGCAGAAGGAGCAGAAGTCAAACCTGAACAAACAACCAACATCAGCAGTCAGAAAAGCACAGATCTGGAGAAGAGTCTTCGTAGTTTATCTCTGCAAACCCCAGACGAAAACCACAACGAAAGCGAAACAGACGCTCATTCATTCACTGTGGGCTCCAACACACCAGTGCTGCTAAACAGTGTTTAATACACACTCCACACACTAGACTGAGTTGTGTTGTGAAGTGTGTGAAACTATACGATCATCTCAGTGTTACGGAGAAAAGCTCATCATCTCAGACTGGATTAAAAACCCATGACAGTATTAAAGACCAACCCAGGTTCATTATGGACACGTACCCCTGTATACATTTTTGGAGAGCGCCAAATTCGTCCCAGGAGATATGTCCCAGTTTTTTTCACGGTTTTTGTTTTCGCGAATCCACCAGAGGCCACTGTGTACACATTTTCAGATCCTAAATTTCTCTAGCGAGTGCCATTCACGCCTGCTCTTCTTGCCTAAGTCCACCAGAGGCCGCAGTCAAATGACTGACTGATTGACCAACGATCACCCCACCCTTCCCCTTCTATAAACTCAACCGATAGTGTTTTCAAAAACACAGATTGACCCAATTACCCCTTTCTAAAAACAAAAACGATAGTGTTTTCAAAAGCAATCCAGAAAATGAAAAGCCCTTGCGTCCCCCTGATTTTTACCACATTTTCAGATTTTACCACATTCTCACCCTGTTATTTACCTCTTTATTTATTTTTTGCCTTTTTTTTTTACCTGCTTTCTGGAACCGTTCTTCACCGGACTTGAACACTGTCTTCGTGGTCGACTCTGCATCTTAAGTCCGCCGCCGTACGTGGCGAGCCAATGGGCAAACTGATTAACAGCGGGAAAGTCATCCACACTGAGGTAAGCGGTCAGCTGGTAGCGCGAAAACAAACAGAAGCCATCGGCGGCATCATACCGCCCTGCAGCATTCGTTTTAAAGACGTATCGCAGCCATACGTACCTCTGGCTACATAATTCCCGCTCTCCAGAAATGTATACGGGTGTACATATTCACAATGAGCCTGTGCTGCAACCTACCGACAGTTATTAGACATCAGCTATGAAGTGACGGAAACCATACTGAACATTTTAGTCGTCATTGAGTGGATGTTCTTCATGTCTTCCTCAAATATGCATGTCCTGAATACAGTGCCATACACTAATATTGGTATCTTTGCTAAATGTGATGTAAGAAAGCTGTGAAAAAATGTCTTTAGTGTTTAACCTTTTGATATTTTGCTCAAAATATGAACATTTCATTGGGAACAAACCAAACTGCTTGATTCTGATTGGCTGATGAGCAGTCTAAAGTGCACTGCTATGTTCAGATAAAGTAGTTCTGGCACGTTTTGAGCACATTCACAGTCAAAATCACATCGAAACACAACAGAAGGGTTTGGAGGAGATGTGGAAGAAACTAGTGCTACACACAGGAGACGCTTGAGGACAAAAACCTGACGAATGTCTGAGATACAACATTTCAACAGTGGCTTTAGGTGTTTAACAATAGTATAAGTGGAATAATTGACTTCGGTGCATTGACCAAGATATTTCTAAAGTATATTCTGAGTAGCTATGTTTCCATCCAAAAATGCGAATGAACTTCATGCGCAAAACTGAATTATTGCATTAAAGACATGCGAATAAGGCAGAGTTTCCATCCAACGAGTCGAAGCGAACAAAATCGTCACTTCCTGATTACCTGGTGCCAAATATCAACAGTAAAAACTGAATTTACTGCAGTAGGAGAAGCTGCGTCAATCTTTTCTTCATCTAATAAATGACTTGCGCCTCAGAAGGCAATCCTGACATACAGTGAACGAGCGGTGGCGTTTGAAGGTGTCAGATGCGGAGCACAGACGCTCTTGATTCTGGAGGTCATTAATAATATAATAACATTAATACTTAAACGGTAAGGCGTTTTAGAATGACCAAAACACCAGTTCAGATGGTTTACAGTGTGCTCAGCCTGCTGGTTTGTCTATTTATACACATTTTTTATCATCACATGATCTCTTATCACAAAATCACATGACCATTTGTGAAATTTGTGCGGTAAAAGTGTTTCCATCGTAGTTTATGCACAACTTTTCTTATCGAATAAGTTTTTTATGCACATTTTCAAAACTTATGCACATCATGGTGTTTCCATCAACCGTTTTTTTATGCGCATATGCAAAATGTGCATAAAAATAGGTGGATGGAAACATAGCTACTGATATTTTGTATTTTTACTATACCTGAGTGACGAGGAACCGAAAACTGTCTATCTTGTCCAAATGCTCTATCCAGAGGACTGTTTGAGTAGCCAAAAAAATCTCCAAGAAACACAGCTGGACATCTGCAGATGTTAGTTTAGTCTCCAAAACTACAATCCAATGCAACTTATATCACCACATCTAGTTTGAAAGGGTGTCAATCATAATAAAGAAACACTTTCATTCACAAACAAATTCAAGCACTCAAGTATTTTAAATTATTTTTTGGTTCATATTTTAAGCAAAAAAAAAACATAAATATGAAATTATTTATACCCCTGGCAAATTCTGACTTAAAGTTACTTTTATTCAACCAGCAAGTTTTATTTTTGGACTGTACATGACATGGGCTTCTCCCAAAAGATAGTAAGACAATAATAAAATATTTCTCAGCTTTTATTTACATTTGAATAAAAACTTTGTCAAAATTGGCTAAGGATACTAATAATTTCAGACTTGACTGTATAGTTTTTCACAGCATCCATTGTTCATATGTACCAATGGTGCATTTACAGCAAGGAAAATAAGTATTGAACACATTGTGATGTTTTTCCCTGGGAATAATATTTCTAAAGGAGCTGTTGAATTGACCCAGATTTTGACCTGACATTGAATTGACCCAGATTTTAGTAAAAACCCAAACAAGACATACATAAAAATAAAACAAAGCAAAACAAATCTGAAAAAAAGAGTTCAGTGTAATAACAATGTAATTACACAAGGAGAAAGTGCTGAACTACTGAAAAGTATTTAATACTTTATATAAAATGCTTTTTTAAAATGATGGCAGCTTAAAGTCGCCTCTCATATGGAGAATGAAGTCACATGCGTTGCTCAGGTGTGAGTTTCTCACAGACTTCAACAGGATGTCAAAATCTTGATGGTTCTGTGGGTCTCGTCTATCAAAACTGAGCTTTATTTTGTATTTTCTATTGGATTCAAGTCAGGTGATTGGCTGGGCCATTCTTCAGCTTGATTTTCTTTCTCTGAAATCATCTGAGAGTCTCCTTGTCTGTGTTTTGGATCATCGTCTTGCTGAAATGTGCTGTTTTTATCTTCATCCTCCTGCTAATGTAGATGTTAGACTGAAGCAGCTGATATTCATTTACACTGAGGAAGGGCAGAGGGTTGCTGAAGAACTACTGAGAGATTTCAGCTGCTGTCTGGGCTTTCACTGCCTTTCTAAACCTCCCTTTCTTCATGCGTTCAATACTTTTTCCCTGCGTCATTTCATTTTATTACACAGAACTTTAATTGTAAACTAATTCGATTTGTTTTTTGCATATATGGATTTCTGTGGTTGTTACCAACTTCTGGTGAAAATTTCAAGTCAACGACACCTTTAGAAAGATGTTTTCTGAGAAAAATGGTGACGTGTTCAATACTTATTTTTCCAACTGTATTAGTGGTTGTATACAAGGTCTGTATTTTCAGTCTTCTGCATTGGCGTCTCACTGGCTGACTCCAAACCAACTTAAATTTGCACATATTGACTGGTTCAGCATAATCAGCTAGTGGACGCCAGCACTTTTCTTTTTTTTTTTTACTCTGACGGCGTCTTGCGATGAAGTTTGTCTCTGTGTTTTTCGCTCCACAGGTCATTACGTAAAGAGGGACTCAAATTGTAGTTTAAAGCTATATATTTATACTCAATGTTCGTTGTGTTTTTGTGTCATAAATATGTTTTCACAGCACAAAAGTTCTTATTTGTGTAATAAACAGACGCTCACAGCAGGAGTCTCTCTCCACTGTTATCATTTCACACTAAGAGTCCTTTAATGCTCCAAAACAGAGATGTGATCTAATAAACAAGAAGCAGATGAGCCAAAAATCTGCATTTTGACATCATAAACTGAGTAAAAGATGAAGTGTGTGTGTGTGTGTGTGTGCCATTATTTATAATTTTTGTTGCTGTAGCTGCACCTTTAAATTGTTGATGACAATTAAGAGCCCTTAAAATTGAAGAGAGTCAATCTGTAAGCTGGCTTATTGTAATTAACTAAAGACAAAATGCTTAATGATTTCTGTTACTTGAAATTATTAGTTTATTAGATTAATTATTCTTGTAGTAATATTAGTTATAGTAAAAATAATAATTCATAACCCAATATTTGCCTTAAAAAATGGCCAAAGGCTGGAACATAAATACATAAAAAATGACAAATCAACCATTTACAGTGTAGGAGATTAAGTGCAAGTAAGAAAAATGTGGGATTATTTAAATTTGGAGGTGAAATTTTCCTTTAAATTCTTGGTGTAGATCTAAATCTCAGTTTACGGTCTTCAAAATATAAAGGATAAGTATTTCAACATGTTTTCAATACAATATTTTCAGAATTTACATTATTTTTAGTAGATTAATGTTGGTCTGCATTAATTAACATTAATTATTAATATTGGTTTACGTTTAAATGGAAATACTATATACGTTTTTCTTAATTTTTATGTAACAGCATTCGCTGTCACTCTCTGGATCAGATGTTGAAGTCATAAACACTCGGTCACGGTCACACATGTTTACAGGTTGTTGATGAATCCTGAAGATGCAGAAAGACGTCAGCCGCTCGTCTCTTCACATCTGCATCATTGCAGCACCCAAACAACTCACTTCACATCAGTGTTAGCAGTCATATTCCTGTCTGACAGACCCTGGCCATGTGAATCCACTTTAAAACACACACACACGCACACACACAGTACAAGACCTCACTGCTGTGCAATGGTTCAAAACATCATGTTTGAATCTAATTGTTTTGTTTATCACCCAGTGCCCAAAATTATTAATATGCATATTATGTTGTGGAAAACATTCAAATTTCCTACAATTTTGTTGTTTTTTGTAGTTTTCCCTACTGAAAAATCCAGCTTAAACCAGCCTAGGCTGGTTGGCTGGTTTTAGCTGGTTGACCAGCCTGGTTTTAGAGGGGTTTTGGCCATTTCCAGGCTGGTTTCCAGCCATTTCCAGCCTGGTCTTAGCTGGTCAAATGACCAGCTAAAACCAGCTTGACCACCTAGCCAGGCTGGGAGCCCAGCCAAAACCAGCTATGTCCATCTTAATACCAGGCTGGTCAAGCTGGTTTTAGCTGGTCATTTTCCAGCCTGATCAGCTAAGACCAGGCTGGAAAAGGCTGGTAACCAGCCTGGAAATGGCCAAAACCCCTCTAAAACCAGGCTGGTCAACCAGCTAAAACCAGCCAACCAGCCTAGGCTGGTTTAAGCTGGATTTTTCAGCAGGGTTTGTATCTAATAGTAAACCAATGAGTCAAATTCAGCTAGAAAATGGGTATAAAGGACATATAAGCCATCTTAGCTAATAAATAAAGAATGTAAACAAAAGAAAATAAAAAAGCTTATGCAGCTGTATCCCTTCACGTTTACCTCATGGTTTCTCGCGGTCAAACAGGGACGTGGCCACCCGGACGTCAATAACAATGTGCTTTTGTTTAATAAAATGATCTTTATACAAATTAAGGAAATCAGTGTACATATGATTAGAGAATAAGGCTAATGTAAAATATCTGCAAAATATAGTTATAGCCAATGCGCATGCGCTAAGACTCTTTAGCACTGATTAACCGAATGTTTACTGTAGGCTCCTCGTGTTTATCTGAACTCTATTATTAACAGTATTTTGTCATAATCTCATTGACTAACATGTGAACCTTCGGACTCACTCGTGAAGCAGAGTGGAGGTCATCATGGCTCTCTGGCGGCCGCAGGTGGTCGGGTTGGCCGTGTTTGTGCTGTGTTTTAGCGGACTGCAGCTCCTCCTCCAGGCCGCGGATCCTCCGTCTTATGTGGCAGCGGTGTATGAGCACCGAGTGCGGCTGAATCCGGAGCCCGGAGTCCCGCTTGAGCGCAGATCTGCCCTGCGGCACATGAGGACTAATCTCCGGGTGCTGGAGGAGCAGACCGCGCTGGCGGCACAGCAGGTAGTTCACACCCCATGAATATTATTGACGTGATGGTTTACCTAAAAAAGAAAGAAAATTAAGCCATCATTTTAGTCATCCTCCACTTGTTCCAAACCTGTTTGGATTTTTCAACACATTATTACTGCCTGTAAATGAATATAGTCATTAAACATGTTTCTGGATTTGATTAAATGTATAAATGAGTCGCAATCAATCCCCAAAAATTACGTTTCAGGGTTAGGGCTGGGGTTTCTCAACACTATAACTGCCTGTAAATAAATACAGT
Organism: Danio aesculapii; assembly: GCF_903798145.1. Taxonomy (NCBI): domain Eukaryota; kingdom Metazoa; phylum Chordata; class Actinopteri; order Cypriniformes; family Danionidae; genus Danio; species Danio aesculapii. The sequence continues at coordinate 2,398,900 of NC_079453.1, forward strand.
CTTTAAACATGTTTCTATATTCAATTAAATATAAATAATGCACAATCAACACCCAAAAAGGAAGTTTCAGGGTTAGGGTTAGGATTTCTCAACACATTATAACTGCTTGTAAATGAATACAGTCATTAAACACGTTTCTATTCAATAAACATATAAATAATGCTCAATCAACCCCCAAGAATAAAGTTTCAGGGTTTAGGTTAGGGTTTCTCAACATATTATAATTGCTTGTAAATGAATATTGTCATTAAGCATGTTTCTATAGTAAATTAAAAATAAATAAGGCACAATCAACCCCCAAAAATGAAGTTTCAGGGTTAGGATTAGAATTTCTCAATTTATTATAACTGCCTGTAAATTGATATAGTCATTAAACATGTTCATTTATTCATTCATTTTCTTTTTGGCTTGGTCCCTTTATTAATCAGGGGTCGCCACAGCGAAATGAACCGCCAACTTATCTAGTATCTAGTTATCTAGCCCTTCCAGCTGCAACCCATCTCTGGGAAACATCCATACACACTCATTTACACTCATACACTACAGACAATTTAGCTTACCCAATGTACCGCAGATCTTTGGACTGTCAAACCGGAGGAAACCCACACGAACGCAGGGAGAACATGCAAACTCCACACAGAAACGCCAACTGACCCAGCCGAGGCTCGAACCAGCGACCTTCTTGCTGTGAGGCGACAGCACTACCTATTGCGCCACTACATCGCTCCTCATTAAACACGTTTCTATATTCAATTAAATACAAATAAGGCACAGCAACATTATTAAAATGATTGTTCACCTCCACTTGTTCCAAATCTGGTTGCAGTTTCAGTTTCTATCACAGAAAAAAGATATAGGTCTACTAAAGAAGTGTTGGCTTCCATATTATTATTTTCGTTCCTAATATAGAAGTCAGTGGCTGCTTTAGACATCAACATATTTATTTCAGTCTTGTACGGTATTAAACAAGTCAATGTTTTGTAATTGTCCAATAATTACTAATGATTATTTCGCTAAACATCATATTAGTATTTTTAAATGAATTCAGCATGATACACACAAACCTTTTAGACCAGGGGTGTCAAATGCAAACTTGGTAAGGGCCGCACTGAGTGTTGTGAGTAAAGTCAGGGGCCATACATACACATTTTAATTATTGGAGATTTTAATTATTACATTATTTATTGGAGAAAATAAGTGTATTAACTGCATAACATCTCTATAACACTTCATTAAACCACATTTATCAAAATAGTAAGGTCTCTAACCATTATAAGCATAAAACAGTACAGCGGGCTAGCATAGAACAGTAGACTACTTTACTATTCAGAAAAACTGATGATAAACAAAATGCCAACAACTGATATACCACATTGTAATAAGCAAATGATGGTTTCTGATACTGTATTACTGAACTTATTCTTTTAGCTTTAAAGAGGCAACCTAATCATGATGCCTACAACTGAACTTGTGGATTTCAGAGGAAAAAAATTAAAGCAATATATTTATTAGTTGGCAATTATAGATAAATGGTAGCCTATAAAAATGGTAAGAAATTGCATCATTTAGATTATTTTGCTCCAAAAGACACTAACACTGGGCTTACATGCCAAACCTAAGAAAATGAGGGATTTTTTTAACTCTTACCAGACACCCTGCATCTTTTCCTAGAAACAATCTCATCTATTGTAGGTGTAACGTCCCTTGCCATGGCTACTTTCATTACAGACGTAATATGGTGGTCTGTGAGGTGGGATCTGTGGGATGTTTTGATCAGCTTCATTACAGAGAACATGTGTTCACATGATTATTTCACCTTCGTTGAAATTGTTGATATTTACTGTCCACTTTGCGTTTTTTTTTGACGTTGTGCTAGTCTTAGAAATATTTTACCTTGTTTACATTTAGTGTAACGTTACACTAACGTCTAAATTAGTGAGTAGGGTAAAGCGCAACACACCACCTGCATCTCAATATTGTAATTGTCACAGACCTAATATTTAAAGTGAGCACTGGTCACTTGAACTTCATTACCAAAACTTGTTGTCGAGCCTTATTAAACGTTTTGACGGGTCGCATTTGGCCCGCGGGCCTTGTAATTGACACATGAGTTTTAGACTGTTTTCTAGTTTTAAAACTTTGACCAGTTGCATGATGCATAATCATATCACCACAATGCATAATCATATTAAATATGCATAAATTAGCATATTACATTTAGACGTCGTATTCGAGTCGTTCCAAAGTCACTGCTTTTATTTTAGTTTAACAATTAGGTGGTATATTTCATTAAATATTTAATACAGCACTGTTTTTCGTAATTTTGTCAGATTTTATCTTATTTTACTGTTTTTACTACATTTATCTCTTTCAGTGGCTTTAATATTTACAATTCATGTCATTACATCTTAATTATTCAGCTTAATCAAAGCTATTTAGAATAGATTTAGTGACTAATAACATCCCTGAGTAAGTTCTATAAGCTATTACACAATGAACCATAGGATTCAAGAAGATGCACGTATATCCCTTATAATTATCCGATTAGAGAAAATCAGAAATGTGCATAAACTTCAACAGGTATATTATTTTTTTAAACCAGGGTGCCCAGATTATAGTGTTTCCAGAAGATGCCATCCATGGGTTCAACTTCAGCAGATCTTCAATCTCTGGTTATCTGGAGAGCGTTCCTGACCCGCAGGAGATCACGTGGAGCCCGTGTGCAGATCCGCACCGCTTCCCAGACACTGAGGTAAATCGCTCACATTTACTGCTCATTTTTAAAAGGTTTAAAAACCACCTTTTAATCCCTGTGATCTTTAATATTATCTATACTACAGGTCTGTTGAAGGCTTGATTCTGATTGGCTGATGATAAAACGTAAAACGTGCTGGATAAGTTGGCGGTTCATTCCGCTGTGGCGACCCCGGATTAATAAAGCGACTAAGCCACTTTATATACACATATATAATATACACAGCTTTATTTGATGATTTTATTTCTGCACCTGTATACTGCTGGACTCCTTCATTTCTATATTTGCACTACTTTGTTTATCTCTGCTTATAATTTGTTTATTATATGTATTTTATGCACTCCCTTACAAAATCATCCCAATCAGTCTAAAATTTATTAAGTTATCTTGTGAAAAATTGCAATTTAAATCGCAGAAAATGTAAAAATCGCAACGTTTTTTTCCAATCTTGTGCAGCATTATATATATATATATATATATATATATATATATATATATATATATATATATATATATATATATATATATATATATTATTATATAACATTATATAATATATTTATAATATATAATTATTATAGTATTTAATTTGATAAATTGTTTGTATTAAATGTATTTATTTCTTACTCAGGTCCTCCAAAGCCTGAGCTGTATGGCCCATAGGAACAATCTCTTCATAGTGGCCAACATGCCGTCCCGTCTGACTTGTAACCAAACCAGTGACCCTCACTGTCCTGCAGATGGACGATACCAGTTCAACACTAACGTGGTGTTCAGCGATAAGGGCGTCATCGTGGCCCGATATCACAAACAGAACTTATACTTCGAAGCAGCGTTCGACGCTCCACCAGAACCCCAGTACGTCACATTCAACACCCCGTTTGCAGGCCGATTCGGGGTGTTCACATGCTTCGATATTCTGTTTCGAGACCCAGCGGTGACTCTAGTTAAGGATTTAGGTGTTCGGCAGATTGTATATCCGACGGCGTGGATGAACCAGCTCCCCCTGCTGGCAGCGGTGCAGATTCAGCAATCATTCGCACATGCAGCGGGCGTTACATTACTGGCGGCTAACATCAAGGCCGCAGAGTACGGTATAACCGGTAGCGGCATCTTTACACCATGGGACTCTCTGATGCATCACGACACACAGGGGAGTTCTGGGAAACTGCTTGTGCGCAGAGTGCCAGTTTTAGATCCGTTATTTATTGGGGATGTAAAAAGCAACGTGCTTAAGCTAGCTCCATTTTCTGGATATCCAAAAATAGGATTAGAACCAAATAAAAAGATGCACGTTTGGTCTTCGAGTGATGCAAATTACTGCAAAAAAGACTTTGATTGTACATCTACGAGCTTTAACTCTATTATGATGCATGATAATTTCACTTTAGTGCCTTTGAGAGGTCATGATGGGAATGTTAGTGTGTGCAGCGGATCTGTTTGCTGCCACCTGCTGTTCTGGAGGTCTGAAACGCTGGAGTTTTACGCTCTGGGCGTTTTCAATGGTCTCCATGTGGTGAACGGGGTTTATTATCTGGAGGTTTGTGCTGTGGTGAAGTGTACAAGTGGAGATCACAGCAGTTGCGGGGGAGAAACTGAACACGCTCAAACAGTGATGGATTTCAGGCTCACAGGGACTTTCGGGACTAAACATGTGTTTCCGGGGATTTTGGGAAACGGGATGACTCTGGATGTTCCGGATCATTCTGGATGGGAGGACGAAAATCGCTTTTATATGAGCCGGAGAGGGATGAGGGCTGGACTCGTGACGGCTGTGCTGTATGGGAGACACTATGAGAAAGACAACAACAGATTTTATAACACAAATGAGAAAATTTCAGTTTAGACAGAAGAGAAATGTATTTGTTGACCCAAAAGTGAAAATATCATTTATTAAACCTTGATTTTGTTTAAAGCCTGTTTTGTTTTCTTCTGTGAATCAGTTTAAATAGTATCTCCTATATAAAAAACAGGGAAAATAATCAGTATGACTTGAGCTACAAAATACATCTTGTCAGGAAATTCCTGTATTTAAATATTACAATTTATAGACATTAAAATAGATATTTAGAAATGATAAATAGTAAAATAGACGTTAACTTATATATATATATATATATATATATATATATATATATATATATATATATATATATATATATATATATATATATATATATATATATATATTAAATAGAAACAGTTTCTTGTTTGGGCAAGTATTTAGTGATTATGTACTCTTAATATATTAAGATATCAATAAAATCTTAATACATTATTAATATATTAATAAATCTTATAAATTTAATGCTAAAAAAATATTACATTTTCCCAAGAATTCATGTTTCAGCAAAGAGTCTAAAGAGAAGAGAAACATTAAACACTTCAGCTTTAATAAACTGACACTTTTATTTCACTTTGACAGAGACAGTACATTTGACAGTACATTGCAGTGTCCGTCGGTGACCCTCACCAAACCCATTTTTAATGGTGACCCTCACCAAATCCATTTTTCATTGGTGACCCTCACCAAACCCATTTTCAATGGTGACCCTCACCAAACCCACTATTCACTGGTGACCCTCACCAAACCCATTATTCACTGGTGACCCTCACCAAACCCATTATTCATTGGTGACCCTCACCAAACCCATTATTCATTGGTGACCCTCACCAAACCCATTATTCACTGGTGACCCTCACCAAACCCATTATTCACTGGTGACCCTCACCAAACCCATTATTCATTGGTGACCCTCACCAAACCCATTATTCACTGGTGACCCTCACCAAACCCATTATTCACTGGTGACCCTCACCAAACCCATTATTCACTGGTGACCCTCACCAAACCCATTATTCACTGGTGACCCTCACCAAACCCATTATTCACTGGTGACCCTCACCAAACCCATTATTCACTGGTGACCCTCACCAAACCTATTATTCATTGGTGACCCTCACCAAACCCATTATTCATTGGTGACCCTCACCAAACCCATTATTCATTGGTGACCCTCACCAAACCCATTATTCACTGGTGACCCTCACCAAACCCATTATTCACTGGTGACCCTCACCAAACCCATTATTCATTGGTGACCCTCACCAAACCCATTATTCATTGGTGACCCTCACCAAACCCATTATTCACTGGTGACCCTCACCAAACCCATTATTCATTGGTGACCCTCACCAAACCCATTATTCACTGGTGACCCTCACCATACACATTATCATTGGTGACCCTCACCAAACCCATTATTCATTGGTGACCCTCACCATACACATTGTCACTGGTGACCCTCACCAAACCCATTATTCATTGGTGACCCTCACCAAACCCATTATTCATTGGTGACCCTCACCAAACCCATTATTCACTGGTGACCCTCACCATACACAATATCATTGGTGACCCTCACCAAACCCATTATTCACTGGTGACCCTCACCAAACCCATTATTCACTGGTGACCCTCACCAAACCCATTATTCACTGGTGACCCTCACCAAACCTATTATTCATTGGTGACCCTCACCAAACCCATTATTCATTGGTGACCCTCACCAAACCCATTATATACTGGTGACCCTCACCAAACCCATTATATACTGGTGACCCTCACAAACCCATTATTCACTGGTGACCCTCACCATACACATTATCATTGGTGACCCTCACCAAACCCATTATTCATTGGTGACCCTCACCATACACATTATCACTGGTGACCCTCACCAAACCCATTATTCACTGGTGACCCTCACCAAACCCATTATTCATTGGTGACCCTCACCAAACCCATTATTCACTGGTGACCCTCACCAAACTCATTATTCATTGGTGACCCTCACCAAACCCATTATTCATTGGTGACCCTCACCATACACATTATCATTGGTGACCCTCACCAAACCCATTATATACTGGTGACCCTCACCAAACCCATTATTCATTGGTGACCCTCACCATACACATTATCATTGGTGACCCTCACCAAACCCATTATTCATTGGTGACCCTCACCATACACATTGTCATTGGTGATAATCAGACTGCTCACTGTGCATCTCAGAAGATCCAAACTCATTCATTAATTCACACAAATGAACTACATCAGCCTGAAAGCACAGATGCAAGCACTCACTGAAAGATGGTAGGTCCAAATACCAGTGCCAGATTCTCGGTGGACAGAATGTTGAATGACTCTTGGTGGCCACACTGGAGAGGA
>NC_079453.1:2410888-2428388 GCF_903798145.1 Danio aesculapii
ATTGTTTTAAATTTATATGCATAATGTTTCAATTTGAATGTCTTTTATTGTAATTGATTTGTGTGCTTTAATCATTTTTTATTAATACTTAATATATATATTTATCAGTTTTATCAAGCTATTTTAGTACATCAAGTTAAATGAAAACTGAGCTAAAATAAAGTATATATATACTTTATACTTAAAAAAATAAATGAATAAATATACATATATCAATATATATATATATATATATATATATATATATATATATATATATATATATATATATATATATATATATATATATATATATACTTCGTGATTTCTATTTAATTTGTAAACTTGGGATATGTATCTGCTAAAAAAATGCTAAAACAGTTTACAGAATGAAGACAAAAGATAAACAAAGAAGAAATAAATAAAATAAACGCTGACCGTTTTCATCGACGGCGAGTACACTGGCTCCTTTAGCCAGCAGCTCCTGCACCGCCACCGTCAGGCCATTACGAGCAGCGACGTGAAGCGGTCTGAAACACACAAACACACCTGTGTCATAATCTCCAGATGATGATGATGATGATGATGAAGAGCAGAGACTGAACTCACGTCTGCAGAGCGGTGTTTGTGCAGTTGATCAGGTTTCTGTCTGTCACCTTCTCCAGAATTAACAAGGCACTGGTTTCATGTCCCTACAACACACACACACACACACACGTACTTACATGTCAACTTACAGAAGGATATATTAATACTTGCAGACCTGAGATACGATACAGTAGAAAAAGAATATCTATATATATATATATGTTTTATGTATTGATATATTTTTATTTGATTTATATATTATTATTACGGATTATTTGGAAATATAACAGCATATTTAACCATTAAAAGATACCTAAGTTTTGTTTATAGGTTGCATATTTTTTTGTTCATGTTTATATGGTAAAGAATTATACCATAATTATTATTATATATATATAATTATAACATATTATACCATAATAATTAAAGAATTATTCAATTCTGGTAGTTTTGAAACTGACAGTAGTTACATAAGAGGTAAATAAACATTAGTTGTCAGACCTGTGACTCTATATCTCCAGATAAGGTCCTATTATGATACTTAAATTCTTCAGGTTTATCATGTAAACAGATTTTTTCAATATAAACTGAATTAATCTGAGTTGCAGTAGTAATTTACATGCCTGTCTGGACCGTGTTTATGATGTTAGCTTCACACAGATGTAGAGTAACGCTAGCTGAATCGGTGTGTTTTCTACCTTACTGCAGGCCAGATGCAGAGCTGTGTTTCTGTGTGCGTCCTGTAATGTGAAATCCGCTTTAGCGCTGCTCACCAAAACCTCTGCAGAAACAAAACACTCGTCACACACTTGATATCAATGATTTGACATCAACACCAACACATCTGGATGTATGATAGAGACTCTAGCACCACCTTGAGTCTCACTGACACAATAACACCACAATATTTGTCCACCAGTGTAATTCTTTACCATGAAAGTTATTCAAAATGCTTTTGGTAGTTGACAAATAAAATAAACAAATAAATTAATGATGAAAAACTTAAATATAAAAGTTATTACTGTTGCCAACTAATGGAATTTGAAGAAGCATAATGACTGAAAATCACACACAGCTAATTCAATTATAGCTACACATATAGCTACAAACACAAATTGAATATACACAGTTAAAGTCAGAATTATTAGCCCCCCTGTTTATTTTTTCCCCCAATTTTTGTTTAAAGGAGAGCAGATTTCTCCAACACATTTCTAATTATAATAGTTTTAATAACTCATCTCTAATAACTGATTTATTTTATCTTTGTCATGATGACAGTAAATAATATTAGACTAGATATTCTTCAAGACACTTCTATACAGCTTAAAGTGACATTTAAAGGCTTAGTAGGGTTAATTAGGTTAGCTAGGCAGGTTAGGGTAATTAGGCAAGTTATTGTATAACGATGGTTTGTTCTGTAGTCTATCAAACAAAAATATAGCTTGAAGGGGCTAATTATATTGACCTTAAAATGATTTAAAAAAATTTAAAACTACTTTTATTCTAGCCAAAATAAAACAAATAAGACTTTTTCCAGAAGAAAAAATATTATCAGAAATACTGTGAAAATTTTCTTGCTCTGTTAAACATCATTTGGGAAATATTAAAATTCAAAGAGGGGCTAATAATTCTGACTTCAACTAAATATATTACTAATTACTAAAACGGTTTGATTTATATAACTAAATATAATTAAAAAGCATGTCAAATGACAAAATTTACGTTAAAATAATAAACATCACATAAAATGACTAAAACTGAAATAAAAAAATAAAAGTAACTTTGTAAAATTGAATTGAAACTAAATAAATGACTAAAACTGAAATTAAAATAAATAAAAGCACCTTTGTAAATACAAACCAAACACATTAAAGCTAAAAAAAGCTATATATATATATATATATATATATATATATATATATATATATATATATATAAACACAGAACAGCACATAAAATGACAGTGCAATTAATACTTCAATTAAAGTAAAACATTTAAATAGTGTCTGATTTCTACTTTGGGTAAGTGCAGAAATGTACTATATGGCTGTACGTCTCACCTACGGCGTTGGTTTGTCCGTTCTCCGCCGCCATCATGAGTGGTGTTTTACCCAGCATGTCGATAGCGTTGACCTGAGCGTTGTGACCCAGCAGGAGCTGCAGACACTCCACATGATCAGTGTAAGCAGCGGCGTGCAGCGCAGTCCTACAGGACACACACAACACAGCAAGTTAGAGATAAAGGACATTCAGGGTGTTGTTATCACAGAATAAAGCCCAACACCAAGATTCAATTAAAGAAAGTTTACTGAAGATCGTTTGCAGTTTCATCAGCAGAAGCCTGATGAAAGGCCGCTCTGCTTACAATCTCAAAACTTTTATACTCTCACATAACATCCCTAACTGCCCCATATATTTATATATATCCACATGTGTGCATTCAATTCTGAACAATATCTCCAATGATTACTCATCAAGGATATAAAGGTCAGACATAACAGGAGGATATTTCTGTGGTCAGGATGATCAGAAATTCAGCTCATCTTCAGGTCTCCAATGATGAAGAACACACACACATACACAAAGAAAACTTGTCTACTTCAAGGCTTGTGCTCTCAGCCATCTTATCAAACTGGTAGAATAAACATAGCAGACTAATACAAAGACAGCTAATTCCCATCTAGTCACAGCTGTTTGAGTAGCAACAAATGTCCGGCTCCACATGAGAGGTGTCTGTGAAGTTGGCCAACATGAACAGAACAAACTTTATTCTGCAAAAATCAACCGTCTGGATGTACTTTATCCTGCTTTTTACACAGCTGCATGCTACAAAAGATAAAAATCAGACACACAATGTTATTCTGAGCCCTAATAGTTTATTAGTTCTTTTATTAAAGGCAAAGCTGATAGAAATGAAAACGGCTGAATGGAGTATACACTAACCAAGATGGCCACAAGATGGCACCACACAGTCAAAAACAGTGGCAGAGACAGACAAGCATATTAATATGACGGTGAATGTATTCACTGATGCTTGAGATGATTCTCAATACCCTGATAAGTTTGTGTTATTAGTTTCAGCGGTTGTTATCTGGGAATAATATTCCTTTGAATGTTATGACTGGCCAATCAGAATCAAGTATTCCAAACAGCCATGATATAACAAAATGATATCAACACATATGCAGAAAACATCTTAACAGTTTACAGAGTGTGTGAACACTTCTCTAAACTTAAGTCTCAAAAATGAACATTCTGTTATTATTTACAGACTTGATCCAAACAAGATATTTAGAAAAATGTTGGAAACAGGTAACCTTTGACATCAGTAGCAGGAACAAAAATAATCAGTCAATAGTTACTTGTTTCCAATATTTTTAAACATATAGATCTTCTTTTGCCTTCAACAGAATAAGAAAACTTATAAAGGGTTTAAACAAGTCAAGAGTAAGTAAATAATGGCAGAATTTAAATTTTTGTGTGAACTGTCCCTTTAAGAAAGCCCATCCTATCAGTGGCGGAGCTACAGATTTTTACATGGGGTGGTCAGGGGGTGGATACTGCTATTTTAGGGGGTCTAGTAACGACGCTACTGCCCAACACTGTTCGTCTCACTTGAAACCATGTTCTTGTCTTCGGCTCGTCATTGATTTGAAAATAGCTTGAGGGACAAAACTCAAAACCTTTTTTAGACAAATGAGAAGTCAAATAGCATTAGGAACTGCCAGCAGCAAATAAAAGTTTGGGGTGGCACCCAGGGTGGCCAGTCGGATGTTAGAGGTGTCCAGTGCCACCCTGGATACCCCTCCGGCTCCGCCACTGATTGCTCAGAGACGTAACAGTTGAATAATTGCAAAGTCGACAGACCCACAATGGAGTACAGACTAACCTGTGCATTATCAAGGGTCAAGACTAAGTAAATGATGTCAGATTTTTTATTTCTGTGTGAACTATCCCTTTAGGAAAGCCCATTCTTACCTGGACTGTGAGTCTGTGGCATTCACTATCGCTGGACCTAAAGTTTCTATCAGCATCTCTGCTGCAGACTCATTATCATTAATACTGAAACACAGAGAAAAGCATGGTAAACATCACTGTTACAAACTGTAAATCAAACAATAGAAGTTTCACAATGAGTTGAGTGTGTTATTGGCCATTTCTTTCTATCAGACTGTTCATACAGCAAGTGTTTTGTTGGTGTGTGTTCTGGTCATCTTGATGTTTCTTACACAGCGCAGTGCAGAGGACTGAAGGAGTTTCCCTCCATCTTGCGGAAGACGTCCTGCTCCAGAAGCAGCTCCACACACGCGTCATGACCTGAGGTGATCAACACATAAGAGAGCAGACTCAGACTTAAAATACCATTAATATATCATTAAAATAATGTTTAAAAAAGATTAAAATACCGTTATAAGCAGCCCAGTGCAGCGGTGTGTATCCGCAGTTGTCCTTGAGGACAAGGATGGCCTTCTGGGCCTTCAGGAGGGCCCTCAGAACCCCAACATGACCACATGCCGCCGCCAGGTGGAGAGGAGAACGCCCTCTACTGTCCTGGAGGAGAACACTGCAGCTGTGCTGAAGAAGAGCCTCCACACACACCACATGCCCCATCACTACCTGTCACACACACACAAACAATCACACGCATAAACACACATATGCACGCACACACAAACTTCTGACACACAAAAGACTTCTTCTAAACTGTCCCAGATTCAAAATGGAAGCATCTGTAAGTGTGTGTGTGTGTGTGTGTGTGTGAGAGAGAGACTGACCCCACGGTGAAGGGCCGTCCTGCCGCATTTATCTCTGGCCTCCACACTGGCTCCTTTACTCAGCAGAAGATACACACAATCTGTGTGTCCACCCAGAACAGCCAACATCAAAGGAGTCCTGAACACAACACACACACGCACGCACGCACGCACGCACACACACACACATCAGATCCAGTCCCACAGTTCTGGTCATTGAAACACACACACACACACACGTGTTGAGACTCACTGTCCTCTTCCGTCCCGTGTGTTGATGTTGATCTGCTGGTCAGAGCTGCTGATGAGCAGACGCACACACTCTGAGTGACCGTTCATGGCTGAGGATGAAAACACACAATCACACACAAACACAGATAAAACACACTTCATAAACGTTATCATCAAAAGTATCACAGTAAATGTGATATGGGAATAGACTTTTGGAGACAGTGACATAAGAGAAACAGATGAAATATACATGCTCAAACAATATTATATATTCAGTATAATGACTAACAATATAATGTACATGTGTGTGTGTTGCAGACCTGCGCAGTGAATGGCGCTCCTCTTGTGTGTGTAGTCCTTCAGCATGACAGACGCTCCCTGAGTGAGCAGAATCTCCACACACTCCACGTGACCCTTAAACGCTGCCAGACTGAGGGGTGTGAGACCCTGCGGCGTCCTCACATCCACATCCAGCAGAGACTCAACCAGCAGCTCCAGAGCGTGATGGTGACCGTGATAAGCCTGAAACACACAAACGCAAACAAAGTCCTTTTATAATATTTATACATATAAATACACTCACCGGCCACTTTATTAGGTACACCTGTCCAACTGCTCGTTAACTCAAATTTCTAATCAGCCAATCACATGGCAGCAACTCAATGCATTTAGGCATGTAGACATGGTCAAGATGATCTGCTGCAGTTCAAACTGAGCATCAGAATGGGGAAGAAAGGGGATTTAAATGACTTTGAACGTGGCATGGTTGTTGCTGCCAGACGGGCTGCTCTGAGTATTTCAGAAACTGCTGATCTACTGGGATTTTCAAGCACAACCATCTCTAGGGTTTACAGAGAATGATCTGACAAAGAGGAAATATCCAATGAGCGGCGCAAATGCCTTGTTGTTGACAGAGATCAGATGAGAATGGCCAGACTGGTTCCAGCTGATAGAACGACAACAGTAACTCAAATAAGCACTCGTTACAACCGAGGTCTGCAGATGAGCATCTCTGAACACACAACACGTCCAACCTTGAGGCGGATGGGCTACAGCAGCAGAAGACCACACCGGGTGCCACTCCTGTCAGCTAAGAACAGGATACTGATGCTACAATTTACACAGGCTCACCAAAACTGGACAATAGAAGATTGGAGAAACGTTGCCTGGTCTGATGAGTCTCCATTTCTGCTGCCACATTCAGACGGTCGGCTCAGAATTTGGCATCAACAACATGAAAGCATGGATCCATCATGCCTTATATCAACGGTTCAGGCATGCTGGGGGTGTAATGGTGTGGGGGATATTTTCTTAGCACACTTGGGGTCCATTAGTACTAATTGAGCATCGTGTCAACACCACAGCCTACCTGAGTATTGTTGCTGATCATGTCCATCCCTTTATGACCACAGGGTACCCATCCTCTGATGGCTACTTCCAGCAGAATAACACACCATGTCATAAAGCATGAATCATCTCAGACTGGTTTCTTGAACATGACAATGAGTTCACCATACTCAAATGGCCTCCACAGTCACCAGATCTCAATCCAATAGAGCATCTTTGGGATGTGGTGAAACGGGAGATTGGCATCATGGATGTGCAGCCAACAAATCTGCAGCAACTGCGTGATGCTATCATATCAATATAGAGCAAAATCTCTGAGGAATATTTCCAGTACCTTGTTGAATCTAAGCCATGAAGGATTAAGGCAGTTCTTAAAGCAAAAGGGGCCAAATCCGGGACTAATAAGATGTACCTAATAAAGTGGCCATATATATATATATATATATATATATATATATATATATATATATATATATATATATATATATATATATATATATATATATATATAGTCAGTTAAAGTCAGAATTATTTACCCCCCTGTTTAATTTTTTTCTCTAATTTCTGTTTAACAGAGAGATTTTTTTCAACACATTTCTAATCATAATAGTTTTAAAAAATCATCTCTAATAACTGATTTATTTTCTCTTTGCCATGATGACAGTAAATAATATTAGACTAGATATTTTTCAAGACACTTCTATACAGCTTAAAGTGACATTTAAAGGCTTAACTAGGTTCATCAGGTTAACTAGGCAGGTTAGGGTAATTAGGCAAGTTATTGTATAACGATCGAAAACAAATATATAGCCTAAAGGGGCTAATAATGTTGAACTTAAAATTATTTAAATAAAACTGCTTTTATTGTAGCCGAAATAAAACAAATAAGACTTTCTCCAGAAGAAAAAATATTATCAGACATACTGTGAAAATTTCCTTGCTCTGTCAAACATCATTTGGGAAATATTAAAAAAAGAAAAAGGGGGGTGAATAATTCTGACTTCAACTCTCTCTCTATATATATATTCTTTCATATAACACATATTATGTATATTATTTTAAGTTTTTATTAACAATACCAATACTAGAACCCAATTTTACAGGTTTTTTTTGTTTACAAATTTTCAACTGAACAAGACACATTGCACAATACATAATAGAAATATGAACACTGAACTCACCGCTAAATGTAAAGGGCTGATGGGAGGCTGGACGTCTGTGTCGTGTATGATTGATGCAGATAAGTCCATCAGCTGAAACCACACACAAGCAGTACATTCATGGATTTATGCAGAACTGAAATTAGATTATATCACCAAAAACAAAAATAAAAAGATGTATGCTCCCTGCACTGAAAAAGCAGAGCAAAAACATCCACCAACCCAGTAAATGGCCTTGATTTAGTTCTCCTGTTGTGTTTACTGTGGCCATTAGAGGGTATCACTGCACACATATTGAAAAGCAGATTTACACTCACCACATCTAACGGCGTTTCATTGGCGATCTGCAAAATAAAGCAGATGTTTGAGCTCCAGACACACAGCAGCAGAGTTAAAGCTTTAGTTTTAGAGTTTAGATGAAGAACTGACCAGCTCCAGACACACTCGATGACCGTACGCTGAGGCGTAATGAACAGCGCTGTATCCATCTTTATCCCTGAGAGCTGGATGAGCATCATTCCTTAGCAGATACTCCAGACACCTGGCACACACACACACACACACACACACACACACACACACACACACACACACACACACACACACACACACAACGCATTGTTATGACTAATTTAATATAATGATGACAGCAGTGGTGTAAAGTAACACAATACAAATACTCAAACTATTGTAATTGAGTAGTTTTTTTCAGGAATTGCTCTTTACTAAGTGTACTTTTACTTTCCCTTGAGTACATTTTTAGTGCAGTATCGGTACTTTTACTCCACTACTTTCCTTCAACCTGCAGTCACTACTTTATTTTTTCTTGTCTATGGGGATTAGAGATATTAGTGGTGTGATTCCTGTCCATTTGTACATTTTGTTTGGAAATGAAAATCATGTTGACATCAGAACCCAACATCAGGCCGACGTCAATGTCCAACCTAAAATCAACCAAATATCAACGTCTAATGATGTTGCAGCTTGACGTTGTGTGGATGTTACCTCTATGACGTCTATCAGACGTTGTATTTTGGTTGCCATACCTGACGAATAAATGTCATTATTTGACGTCAGTGACATTGGTTTAATATGTTGGCTCGACGTTGAATTTTGGTCACTTTCTAACAACCTAAAATCAACCAAATATCAACATCATTTGACGTCGTTATTGGACGTCAAAATAATGTCCTTAGACGCTGGCTAGACATTGAATTTTGGTCACCTGACATCACAACCTAAATCTAATCTAATACTAACGTCTTATAACATTGTGTGCCTGCTGGGCAATCACTACAGTGCACTACAGAATGTTACGTTTACACACATCCACAAATTACAGCTTTTTTCAGCATGATACTCACTCCTCACTACTCTTGAGTACTTTTAAAACTGATGATGACTTATACAAGTCATTAAAAACAGACATTTTTAAGCTCTGAAGACGTTCATTGAATTTATATGCTTTTGTTGTTCACTTTATTTCAACATATTGTTTAAATAGACACGTTTAAAGGTGAAATCTGTGCTGAACAAAATAAACATCCCCCTTGATGTTGAACAGAACATTTGCAGAGAGTTTACTCACTATTTTTGTTAGAGTTCTAGTCCTTTTTAAAAGTAATAAGTTAATAAATGACTATTTTAGTTACTAAACAACCATATTCAACAAACAACACTTTAATTTATGCTTAAAATAATCCATTTAACGGCAGAATTTGTTACCCGTCATCATGCTTTCGTACAGAAAATACCACCAATTAGACATTTATAGAGAGCAATTTGATATATTTTATATTATTAGAAGTTTTCTGTCTGGTATTTTTTATTTATTATCCCATTTTGAAAATAAAAACTTTCAGAAATTTAAATTTCATTCATTCATTTTCTTTTCAGCCCCTTTATTAATCCGGGGTCGCCACAGCGGAATGAACCGCCAACTTATCCAGCACATGTTTTATGCAGCGGATGCCCTTCCAGCCGCAACCCATCTCTGGGAAACATCCACACACACTCATACACTACGGACAATTTAGCTTACCCAATTCACCTGTACCACATGTCTTTGGACTGCGGGGGAAACCGGAGCACCCGGAGGAAACCCACATGAACATGGGGAGAACATGCAAACTCCACACAGAAAAAACAAAATTGAGGTTCCCATGGGTAAATAAACATATAAATCACACAGAATGAAACATTTTGACAATGTAAAAATATACGGCATCATTACATTTAGAAGAGTCTCCACCAGAATATAGGAACAAGTATGTGTCTGTGTGTGTGTGTTTGTATGTGTTACACTCACTTGCCATCACCGTCTGCAGCAGCAGTGTAGTGTAATGGACTGCAGCCTCTGATGTCTCGCTCGTTCACACTCGCTCCAGAACCAACCAGAGCAAACACACACTGATAGTTACAGTTAGCAGCAGCGTAATGCAGCGCCGTCCTGACAGACAGACAGATAATAAAATATGATATGAGATATATGATATGATATGATATGATATGATATGGTATGGTATGGTATGATATGATATGATATGATATGATATGATATGGTATGGTATGATATGATATGATATGATATGATATGATATGATATGGTATGATATGATATGATATGATATGATATGGTATGGTATGATATGATATGATATGATATGATATGATATGATATGATATGATATGATATGATATGGTATGGTATGATATGATATGATATGATATGATATGATATGATATGATATGACATGGTATGATATGATGTAATATAATATAATATAATATAATATAATATAATATAATATAATATAATATAATATAATATAATATAATATAATATAATATAATATAATATAATATAATATAATATAATATATGATATGATATGATATGATATGATATAATATAATTAATGCTGTCAATCAATTTATCACAATTAATTGCATCCAAAAGAAAAGTTCATATTTACAAAATATATTTGTGCGTTCTTTGTATATAAATATATGCACAACTATATTGTATCAATTTTTTTATATATATATGTAAATATATTTCTTTTGTATATTTATGTATGTGTTTGTGTTTATATTCATACACATAAATACACACAGTACACATGTATATATTATGTAAATACCAAAATTTATTTGATCGTTTGACAGCAATAAATAAATAAAATATAATATTTTAAACTAATATTATATAGTAATTTATTCATATAATACATTGAATCACAACTGTACAATATATTAACATTGCATAACATTATATCATACAAAATTGCAATACAAAAATATATTTTTTTAAAAATCTTATAATATAATTTATAAAATATTAAAATATTATAATAATAAAACAAATAAAAAATCGTTTAAATACGGGTAAAAGAATAAAAAATGATTACTTAAGTTAAATTTATTATACTTTATAACCATTTTTGAAATGTAAAAAGACATCCTTAATCACAATACTAAAGAAATAATAATTTAAATATTAAATAATTTAATTCGATTTAAATACATTAAGCAGGCTTGCTGAGCAGAGAAGAATTATATTAAAAGCAATAAACAAAACAAAAAACAGATTTTTGGGTTGATATACGTTTGATCATCTAAAATATCTCACCTCCCAAATCTGTCTTTCCTGTTAAAATCAGCCCCTGTGTTGAGCAACAGATTTAAGCACTCCAGATTCCTGCAGAAAAGTAAGAAAAGACAACAGTTACTGTAAACACACAAGACGATAAAGCATCCAGGACACAAGAGTGCGCTGATGAGCCGGTCAGAAGGAAGTAATGCTGTGACTCACCCTCCAGCAGCTGCCGCATGCAGACACGTCCTGCCAAAGTCATCCGGCGTATCCATGTCAAAACCTGAACCAAAAACATCGACACCATCACTAATCCCCTGCTTTATGCTCAGAAATCACTTTCAAAAGGGGTCTTGATTATGATTTCACGTTATTCATTTTAGTTAGTGTGTAATGTCGCTGTTGGAGTGTAAAAACATAGATAACACTAAAAGTTTGGTGGGAATTTTACATTTTGAAGACATAAAACAAAGTGCTGGTAGAGACTACACTGAGAACTCCTGGGTTTGTGACATCACAGTTCTAAAATTTACATAAACCCCACCCCCACTTGTGATGTCTCCTTCAAAATGTTATCAATAACACAATTATGAACAGTAGCTGTCATTATTATACAGTAAACATTTTGTTGTGTCTTTTATAATGATCACACTTTATTGTATGTAACAATTCACGCTATTAACGAACAGATTTTCAGCTCATTTTAGCTGCGTATTAACATTTAGTAAGTTGGTAGTTGGGTTAGGATAGGTAGACTTACTTTATAAGCACTAACAAACATTTAATAACTTAATAATAGGCAGGTAATAAGTACGGAGCCCCTAAAGTGACGTAGGGAAAAAGTTTACGGGCATGAGATACGCATGCTGTGCGCACGTGATATAAAAGCAATACATAATATATTATCACGTGCGCACAACATAGACATACATATCCCTTTAGGGGCTCCATAAATAAGCCAGTAGTAAATGGTGTGAATTGTTACTTGAAATAAAGAGTTACTAAAATAATTATAAACGAAGATACACTCACTGGCCACTTTATTAGGTACACCTTACTAGTCCCGGGTTGGACCACTTTTGCCTTCAGAACCGCCTTAATCCTTCATGGCATGAATCCCCTTTCTTCCCCATTCTGATGCTCAGTTTGAACTGCAGCAGATCGTCTTGACCATGTCTACATGCATTGAGTTGCTGCCATGTGATTGGCTGATTAGAAGTTTGCGTTAACGAGCAGTTGGACAGGTGTACCAATTGAAGTGTCTGGTGAGTGTATAATCCATTATGAATGCAGGCTTCTTAGAAAGTGTTAGCGCACATGCTTTACCTGAGGAGAGAAGTTTCCGGCAGCAGTCAGAGAATCCACTCAGCGCCGCCAGATGCAGAGGGAACATGCCATGGATGCCCCGCCTACAGTGGGCGGAGTCACACGATCAGCACCAGCTCATATATTAGGCATAACTGTATAAACACACGTCCTGTCACTCACTTTGCCGTATCCGCACCATTGGTTATGAGTGTGTTGACGAGCAGCTCATGACCGTATCGAGCTGCTATATGAAGAGGAGAGTTTCCGTTCTCATCCTCACAGTCGATCTCCGCTCCTACAGATGGAGAGGAAGGTAAACAAGAGAAAATATGAATAATTATAATAATAATAAACTTTATTTTATATAGCGCCTTTAAAAGTAGACTGCAAAAAATACTTTTCTTATCTCCATCACTTTATTTCTAGTCCAAATATCTAACATTTTTTTAATCAAGAAGCATTTTTCTAGACAAGCACAAATATAAAGTCTTATTTTCAGAAATAATGAGTCAAAATGAAGAGAGTTTTTCCTTAAAACAAGCAAAATAATCTGCCAATGGGGTAAGCAAGATAGTCTAATGTCAAAGTGAAAGCAAGATTATTTTGTGTATCACACTGGCACATTATACAGCTTGTTTTAAAGAAAAAACTCTTAAAATTATTTCTTAAAACAAGACTATAATTTTGCTTGTCTAGAAAACACTTCTTGATTTAAGATTTTTTAGATATTTGGACTAGAAACAAGACAAAAAAAATTAAAAATAAGCAAGAAAAATAATTTTTTTTGCAGTGTAGCATCTCAATGTGCTTTACAAACATAATAAGTGCAATATAAATGAATATTAACACATGTAAAGACGGATAGAAGTGAATGTAAACCCTCACCGTTCTGAATGATGGCCTGTGATCTGGAGTATCGGCCGTGAATGGCTGCCATGTGGAGAGGAGTTTTACCATCTTTACTCTGGAGAAGAAGTCACATTAATGTTTATTAAAGAAGACATATATTCACCAAGATAATAATAACTAGCTGCAGACCAACACATTTCTTATTTGCACAGTTTAAAAAATGCACATTTGTCATCTAGATGTGTATATATACAGTGTATATCTTAAGATATGATATATATACATTATATCTTATGATATAAACTTGATAAGTTTTTGTGTTTGCTTTATTTTGCACTAATTAAAATGTCTTTCTGTCTTTATATGTGTGCATGCATGCACTCTGAGCTCCTGAAAACCCACAAAATATTTTGCAAAACTGTTGAAAAATCCACCTTCTGATTCTTTCTGGTTTATTTATTGTATTTTCATCATCATCATCATCATCATCATCAAACATTTGCAGCCTTCGTGAAGATGAATGCAGATTCATAATAATGCAAGTTACTGCATTTTGAAAACAACATTCATTTTCATGTTACATCAAAAACAAAAATCAGTCTAAATGCACAGTTGAAATCTGAATTATTAGCTCTCCTGTATCCCCCCCAACTTCTGTTGAACTAAAAGAATATTTTACAACACATTTCTAAGCATATTTTTATTAATTCATCTCTAATAACTGATTTATTTTCTCTTTGCCATGATGACAGTACATAATATTAGACTAGATATTCTTCAAGATACTAATATTCAGCTTAAAGTGACATTTAAAGGCTTAACTAGGTTCATCAGGTTAAAGATTGGGTAAATAGGCAAGTCATTGTATAACAGTGGTTCATTCTGGAGACAATCCAAAACTAATATTACTTGAGGGGGCTAATAATATTGACCTAAAATGGCTTTAAAAAAATAAAAACTGCTTTTATTCTAGCCGAAATAAAACAAATAAGACTTTCTCCAGAAGAAAAAATATTATAGGAATTACTGTGTGAAATTCCTGAATCTGTTCAACATCATTTGGGAAACATTTTGAAAAAGAACACTAAATCTAATAGTTGTTCCTTCAACTGTAAATCTGGTGTTAAAAGTGTAGGACCTTGCAGTTGAGGTTGGCTCTGTTGGCGATGAGCAGCTCCAGACAGAGAGCACCCTGACGGGACGCAGCGGTGAAGTGCAGTGGAGAAAAGCCCTTCTCATTGACTTGATTCACATCTGCTCCTGCTGCTATCAGCTCGTTCACCACCACATCCTGACCGTTAAAACACGCCAAATGGAGAGCCGTGTTTCCATACGCATTCGGCTCATTTATCTACAAACACACACACACACAAACATCAGCTGCCTTATGCTTTAACACTTTTGCTAAGCTTTTCAGTCACTGTTATCTTGAATTTGCAAATTAACGAGCACTTGTTGCGTGTATTGCCTCTACTTGTTGAATCGCTGAATGCATTCTCAATTGTAAATCGCTTTGGAAAAATGCTAGATGACTAAATGTAAACTTGACGATCTCCACGGCGATCTAACGGCATGTCAGAACGGGATAATTATATTTAATAGCATTTTCTTATATGCCAGTAATTTAGTCCACTGGATAATATTAATGCTGTTCTTGTGAACTTTCTAATCTTTAGCTCTATTTCCACTGAAATATGAAGCAGATGAACTGTTTTCAGTAGTGATATTAATAATTATGAATACATCTTGAGCAGCTAATCATTATATTTGGATGATTTGTGACACCGAAAACTGCAGAGATGATGCAAAAAATTCAGATTTGCATTAAAAGAATAAATTACACAATAACTGAATAAAGAATAAATTTGACTCCTTATATATCAAATAAATAAAAAATAAACAAATAAATGTGCAATTTATGTAGATTAATAATGCAGAGATAATTAAGCAGTTCTTTAATTATAATAATACACTGATTTCTGGCAGATTATACAGCTTGTCTTAAAGGAAAATCTCAGTTAATTTTGGTATATTATTTCTTAAAACAAGACTTTTTTTTGCTTGTCTAGAAAACACTTCTTGATTTAAGAATTTTTAGATATTTGGACTAGAAACAAGACAAAAAAAAATAAAAACAAGCAAGAAAAAGCATTTTTTTTTGCAGTGTAGCATCTCAATGTGCTTTACAAACATAAAAAGTGCAATATAAATGAATATAAACACATGTGAAGACGGATATTTTTGACTCCTTATATTGTATTAATCAAATAAATAAAAAATAAACAAATAAATGTGCAATTTATGTAGATTAATAATGCACTGATAGAGATAATTAAGCAGTTCTTTAATTATAATAATACACTGATTTTGATTTGCTCAATATTCCATTCTATATTACTGAGATCCATTACACAATGCATAAACTTTTTATAAACTAAATATATTTATTATGTTATACATTTCATATAAATAAATAATATTTATAAATTAATTAATACATAATTTATTTGTATATATTATATATATATATATATATATATATATATATATATATATATATATATATATATATATATATATATAAACAGTTTTAAAATTTATTAAGTAGTTATGATTGTATTCATGATATGAATTCAGATGATTATATCTTAAAACCTAAATTTTTAATCAAAATTTTAATTATAAATTTAATTATAAAAATTTAATTATATGTATATATTTGATTTATTAATTTATTTTATTTTAAAATAATACAAATTTTATCACTAAAATTCATAACAATACATAATAAAATATATATATATAAAAATATATATACAAAGGAAAAAAAAATATATATATATATTTATATACATGTAAAAAAAAAAATCACTGTCTTATTCACACGTCAGCCTGGGGGCGGGGCTAGCTGTGCATTGTGGGTGGGGTTTACTCACATCCACACCCAGACTGAGCAGGTATTTGAGCACGTTGATCATCCCACTGGAGGCAGCGGCGTGGAGAGGACTGTACGACCGCTTATCCTTACAGCAAACCTCTGCGCCGCGACACACCAGGAACTTCAGCACCTCTAAATGACCTGACACACACACACACACACGCACACACACACACACACACACACACACACACACACACACACAGATTTCACATCAGACACAGTTTAAGACAGGTGTGTGTTTTCTTTTTATCCTAATGCTAATGGTTTACCCATGTATGCGGCCCAGTGAGCGGCTCGCCGGTCCTTCTTATCAAAAGCGTTGATGTTTGCTCCTCTGGACACGAGCAGCTGAACCATCTGAGATGACAGAGAAATATATAGATTATATATTTACAACTGAGATTTCATTCATTTATTATGCAGTCTAGACTAGCTATTTTCAACCAGGAGGGCAAGAGACGGTTTAGAAGTATTGATTAACCAGAATTAGGGCAGCAAGGTGGCGCAGTGGGTAGCACAACTCGCCTCACAGCAAGAAGGTCGCTGGTTCGAGCGTTGGCTGGGTCAGTTGCCGTTTCTGTGTTCTGTCTGGGTTTCTCCGGGTGCTCCCCCACAAGTCCAAACACATATAGGTGAATTGGGTAAGCCAAATTGTTCATAGTGTATGTGTGTGAATGAGAGTGTATGGGTGTTTCCCAATGATGGGTTGCAGCTGGAAGGGCATCCGCTGTGTAAAACATGTGCTGGAT
>NC_079453.1:2433388-2450888 GCF_903798145.1 Danio aesculapii
ATGCTATCATGTTAATATGGAGCAAAATCTCTGAGGAATATTTCCAGTAGCTTGTTGAATCTCTGCCACGAAGGACTAAGGCAGTTCTGAAGGCAAAAGGGGGGTACAACCCGGTACTAGTAAGGTGTACCTAATAAAGTGGCCAGTGTATATTTGATTTAATATCTATTTTCATGGCAAACACAATGCAAAATGATTAAATACAACAAAAAGCATTCAAACAAACAAGCACAAGTCATTCACATCGATCCTTATTCATTAACATATGATAAATATTCTAAAGGATTTCCTAGAGTTCACATCATAGCAAACATTAAGAGCAGGGCAGTGCAATAAAATCTGTTCATCACATACTTCAGAATGACTGCAGCTCACAAACACACACGAATTTCATTTCTGCTGGGAAAGAAGCTACTTCTGCAGTTCACCTCTGATTTGCATGTGTTTTGCCCTCTATTTGACAGCTCTGTGTGTGATGCATGTGCGGTTCGAGCTGGGTGTGTGATATTTGATACACATGCTGGATTCTTGCGCATGGCACACACTGATGCATTTGTATGTGTGTGTGCGTGTGTGTGTGTGAGATCTATACCGATCAATGTGGCCACAGATCTCCTGAGACAGAAACATGAGACATACAGCTGAAGACAGAATTATTCACCCTCCCGTTATTTCTTTTCTAAATATCTCCCAAATGATGTTGAACAGATTCAGGATTTTATCACAGTATTTCCTATAATATTTGTTCTTCTGGAGAAAGTCTTATTTGTTTTATTTTAGCTAGAATAAAAGCAGTTTTTAATTTTTTTAAACCATTTAAGGTCAATATTATTAGCCCCCTTAAGCAATATTTGTTTTGATTGTCTCCAGAACAAACCACTGTTATACAATGACTCAGACTCAACTTTATTATCCCGTTTAGTGAAACTAAAATTGCAGCAAGGTGCCGTAACACAGGCGAAGTTCCATGTACACAATAATAAAATATTACTCCACAACATCCAATACATCATATTCATATTGAAGGTGCATCTCCCTCCCACCTGGACTCATTTAATGACCTGATGGCCACCATTATAAAAGATTTTCTGACTCTATTTGTCCTGCAAATAGGAACTCTAAAACGACGTCCTGATGGCAACAGCTGAAACACAGAGTACATCGGGTGATCCGGGGTGCATAGGATACCCTGAGCTCTCTTTAAAACATTAGTGTGGTAAATTACTGTTGGACCAGTTATTGGTTAAAACCAATGATCTTGCCTGCCACCTTCACCAGACTACTCAACCTGGGGGGGGGGGGGGGGGTACGTCCCCCTCACTTTTAGGGACAGACCATTTAGAAACAGGAGATTAATAATTATATGAACGTATGATCTCAAACAGCCGTCCCCCCCCACTTTTAAAATGTCTGGTCTGGTCCAAGCCTGTAATATTTGTTATGCTGGGGGTAGGAGAAGCCTTCCTGTAATCTATCACCATGTCTTTTGTTTTATTTACATTCAACTATATTAACTTTATTCTCCATTTCCACCTGGAGATACTCATCCCGAGGCCCTCAGACTATGCAGAGTCACTATTTCGATCCAAGACCAACGACGAGATGATCCCAAGGTTTCCATATCCTGGACCGGGCCGTATCCTGAGCAGCTACTGTGGTGGTCATGGAGGAGTGGAGAGCATGAGACTGATTCCTGTGACGCTCCAGAGACAGACGAGTCTTCGCTGAGGCCAGCTTCCAGCCTCCGCCACTGAGACTGCAGCTCTGCACAAGACGTTTGGCCAGCGGAGAAATTAAAATGGTCGTGCCCAACTGAGCCTGGTTTCTCTCAAGGTTTTTTTTCTTCACTTCCGCCATTAGTGAAGTTTTTTTTCCCTCTCCGCTGTCGCCACTGGCTTGCATGGTTCAGGATCTATAGAGCTGCGCATCGTTGGATCTGCTCTTCAGTATTTAGACTCTCAGTAGTGATTATTAAACCACACTGAACTGAGCTAAACTGAACTGAACTTAAACACTACAAACTGAACTACACTGTTCCAATTTACTATGACCTTTTATGTGAAGCTGCATTGACACAATCTACATTGTATAAGCGCTATACAAATAAAGGTGAATTGAATTGAATTGAATCAACTGGAGAGAAAATCTATCACACCAGGAAGTAAATTCTTCCACAACAGGACCATGCCCCAAATCCTGATCATGAAGGGACTCGCAATCACCGAATCATCAGCATATTTTATGATATGACAGTTCCCGTACATACTCCGGCAATCATTAGTACACATGATGAACATTGAGAGCAGTTCGATTTGCCTAATTACCCTAACTTTACCCTAATTAACCTAGTTAAGCCTTTAAATGTCACTTTCAGCTGAATACTAGTATCTTGAAGAATATCTAGTCTAATATTATTTACTGTCATCATGTCGAAGAGAAAAGAAATCAGTTATTAGAGATGAGTTATTAAAACTATCATGATTAGAAATGTGTCTAAACATAATCTTCTCTCTGTTAAACAGAAATTGGGGGAAAAGATATACAGGGGGGCTAATAATTCTGACTTCAACTGTATTTTGTCATGCCAGGTTTCTGAGATCTTCTGTATTTATGCTCCTTAGGTGTTCCTCTGAATGCTGGAGAACAGAAACCAGCTCGATCTACATTCTCATCAATAAAGTCAATCAGGAAAGAGCGGCCATCCTTCATTCATCCTCTACAGTCGTGCCACCCTGCAGGCTTCTGCTTTCCATCTGCTCTGGATTGAGAATGGAAAACAGGAGGCCAAACCACCCCGAGTCACGTGACCCGGCAGACCATCAAAGATTGGCTGGCATTTAAATGGGCGTCGCTCCAGATTGCTGATGAAAACAGACTCCTCGTTAAACAGCGAGCCGTAACACAAACCAAATGCGGGATCACGACAGTGTGTTAACCTCTCAGATGGAGCTCCATTATCAAAACAAAGAGGAGTAATGCAGAGGAAAGAGTCCATTTCAGAGCCGTTTCCACGATCATCCATCACTGAGAGATCAATGAACTGCTCTCAATATCCAAGCAGAAGCAATCAAAAGTGAAAGAGAATGTCTGTGGTATTTGAATATAAATCCATCTTCAGCTCAGTGAAGAAGGCTGGGCAGAATAGAGCTGTTTACTGATGTTTGTTGTTAAACTAAATAAAAATCTACATTATCGATGCTGTCAAAGTTCCCTTATGAAATTAAAAATAGTCACATCACTATATTGGTGGAAGATTTCAGTGGCTGAACAACACTTCTGTGCATAGAACCCAATCATAAAACAACACAATCTACATCAGCTTTGCGTGACTAAGTGAAGTTTAGTTATAAACAAGTTTCGAGAGGATCACGTGCTTATGATTGCTAGCGGCTGGATCCGCATTATCCAATTCTCAATGCACCAATCAGACGACTCCTAAGCTACTACAAATACCCTGGGTTACGTACCACCGCTATCTTCGTTTTGAAGAATCCCCCCATCCACCCCTACTCCTCCTCCTTCCTAGATGGGTGACACGGTGGCCCAGTGCTTAGCACTGTTGCCTCACAGCAAGAATGTCTCTGGTTCTAGGCTTTACCAAACCAGCAGACATTTCTGTGCGGAGTTTGCATTTTCTCCCCGTGCTCACGTGGGTTTCCCCCGGGTTTCCCGGTTTCCTCCCACCGTCCAAAAAACATGCAGCATAAGTTAATTGACTAATCCAAACCGGCACTATAGACATGCTCCTAGTAAATGGTTATCTCTCAAGAGCAATCACTGGCTGTTCTTGGTTATTACAGCGGGGGAGTTCTCGAGATCTACCTGAGCTCAAACTCCCTTCTCGCCTTGCAACGGGAGGGAGCCCCGGGCTCGAGGATCTTATGAGCTCAGGGCTCTCTCCCGGGACAGCATGCCAAACAAGCTTATAATTAATCATCAGCTAAGTGTGAACTCTTGAAAATAACATAAGATTATCTGTCTAACAGAAATACTTGAGTCATGGTGTCGTCCTTCCTCCAGCGTGCAAAACTAACACCAATATTCATTCAGGATTTTAAAGTTTTGATTCAGCGTTTGTTTTTATCACTCTCTCTCTCTCTCTCTCTCTCTCTCTCTCTCTCTCTCTCTCTTTCTCTCGTGTGCACATGTCATGAAAGCAGTGCGTGTGCACATGCAAATGGCAGATCTGCGTGAACGGGTGCGCAGTTGTACAAATCTACATTTGCTGACAGACAGTTTGTGCTACTCATCAGAATTCTGGGAATTATCGGCTTGACAATGACATGTTTTTTAGTCTTATGCCTCACCCAGAATATTAAAACACATATACATACATTTAGATCATTTACCTTAATCATTACTATTGGACTGTGAAGAGACTTTCAACCAGCACAACAACACATGTTTCTGAAGACAATCAGCTACTGCACCTTTAACATGAGTTAGATTTAAGAACTGTGCCTTTAAAGGGGACCTATTATGCAAAAATCACATTTATAAGGGGTTTAAACCATAGACTGTAAAATATATGGACGTAGCATCCGTGACGTCACCCATAGGTTTCTGAACACTGCAAAAGAAGCTACTAGTAGGCGCGGCCAACCGTCGCCATTTTGTTCGCGCGTCATTGCACCAACGGCGGGATACCAAACAAGGGCAAAGAGGCGGAGAGTGGGCGGAGCTACAGACACCTGCTGGCACTTTGCTTGGACCTGGCAGACAGACTTTACTTTGGGAGAAACGCTTGATACTCTATTACCTGCGACTCGTTTGTGTTCTGACCACATGTGCTTGGCTGTACACAATATCAATAAAGTGTTTAGACTTTTAAAAACACTGTAGTAATACACTGAGCCACTAAACATTGTTCTTATGATGTTTTTCTACAGGAGGAAAACGCGAAATACTTCCAAACACTTCAGATATATTCTGTGTTAGTAAATGCAAGACTATTGATGAACTCCAGCATAACACTGTATGATAACGCTTCAGATGACTGTTCTAGAGCCTACAGCTAATCAATCTGTCACATTCTGGAGTGCTTTACGGGTCTAAAGAATTATATTAATGATAAATGATCTTAAATAAAACAAATACATTTATAGAGATGGTGTATAAGTATATAACTTTACTCACATGGGAAACGGAGGCCACGTGAATGGTTTGTGAGCACAATTAAGTGCACACAGCATCCCATATCATCTGATAATTGTAAGAAATAAGTCCAAAGGCAGCTGACTGTGTAAAGCCACATAAAACAGAACAAAAATACGATGAATATGCCGAGATCAGTGGCTAATCTGCCGCATTCAGCTGAGGTGAAGTGACGGCGACCAGCGAGACCTAGCTGTCACTCAAGTGGCCACGCCCTTAATTATGCAAACTTAAAATAACCTAATATAAAGGAAATGGATGAGTTATAAAAAAAATTCACCCCCTCACAGTTGTCATGGAGGGTAATAATAGCTATATGAACCAAAATCGTTCTTTGTACCAGGCTGTAAACACCTTTTTTTCTGCTGTAAAGTTGGCCATTCTGACAGTGGGCTCAATTGCAATTTGCTCTATTATGGAGCCAGGACTAGCGGAATTTTGATGAATTGCAGTCTCAGTTACTTCCGTATTGGCTTCCCGAGGGAGAGCGGGAGGTTGCTGCTTGGTTTAAACACATTTGTGTGGCAGCAGTGTGTAAATACAGAGAGCCTCTAATGGTCAAAAATGTTTTAATTTTATTTTTTATAATCACACTTGACAAAAACAGCCAGTTTTTACACACAGATAACACTAATTCGGTTTTGAATCTGCCACTATCCTGACACACAGGCATTTGTGGCTCCGCCCTCTTCTGAAAAGAGCCCAATCTCATTTGAATTTAAAGCGACAGTCACCAAAACACCACACAATTAAGATCAAAGCCTAAAAGGGTCAGTTTCAGAGAGTTATAAAACATTATTAGTGTGGTATTTTGAACTGAATCTTCACACACACACACCATCACCAACGGGACATCACCAACCTATTTTACATCTTGTAAAAAAATGGCATAATAGGTCTCCTTCAAAGGTGTAGCTGAGCTGAAATGTGCTTTTACCTGTACATTGACGTCTTCTTTCTTGAATATGAGCGAGCGCACTTCATCTGTGTCCACATTAAATATGGCTTTAATCAGAGACGGCTGTGGAGAAACGAGAGAGACGCTGTTAAACACGACATTCAAGATCCTTCACTAAAGAGTGACAAATCAGCATTTGGTGGACGTCTGAAATCCATCAAATCTCCAATCGTGAAGAACAGGCGTCCGTGTTACATGTTGCGCAATGGAAATAAAGATGAGAAGAAACAGCATGAATGAAACACTGTGTTCCTTACATTTGCTGAAACAAATTCTGAGAATCAGACGTCAAGCGGTTTATTAAAGACAGAAGAAGAAAAGAATCCATTGAAGACCAAAGAGGAGAAAGCTGAGAAGAAATGAGTGTTTAAATGATTTAACTGTGGGAAGCTGAACAGATGAGACTCTCTGGAGGTAAACAATATAGTGATGATCATATTTACAGTGTGAGCTGATAAAAGGAAAGATTAATGTTATTGTGCATGTGCATCATGAGCTGGTATATTGTAATAATGTGAAAGTAGCTTTATTTATTTATTTGCTATTTTTCTAATGCTTTGGTGAGGATTATATTAGGAATGCTTCCATATATTGAGAAATATTGATGTGGTTTTGAGAAATATGGCAAATATATACTAAACAATCTACACTGGATTTACTGGATCTTTTTAAAGTAAGTTGCAGACTATTTATTTGGGCTGAATTTAAACAAATTAAGTTGAACATCAGTAAATTGAATTTGTTTGTTTAAATTCAGCCCATATCAGAGGCTGTACTTTACTGTACTTTCTTCGTCAGCTGAGGAAGTTTAACCTCCCAAAGGAGCTGCTGAAACAGTTCTACACCTCCATCATTGAATCAGTCATCTGCACATCAATAACTGTCTGGTTTAGCTCAGCTACTAAATACGATCTCCAAAGACTACGTCGAATAGTTCGGACTGCTGAGCGAATCACTGGTACGACCCTTCCTACTCCCCAAGAACTGTACTTATCCAGAGCGAGCAGAAGGGCTGCCAAAATCACTCTGGACCCCTCACACCCAGCACACTGCCTCTTTAACCTTTTACCTTCTGGTCGACGCTACAGAGCACTGCGCACCAGAACAGCCCGACACAGAAACAGTTTCTTCCCTCAGGCAATCCATCTCATGAACACTTGATGATGATAATTGTGGAACCAACATTACTACTGCTATACACTTTTATACACATATACACTTATTTAACAACACACTTTACATGCCAATTTGCACATAACAGCTAAACATATAACGTTGTATAAAGTAATAAACATGTACATACACTTGTCAATCTGTATATTTGCTTTCACTACTTACTTTTATTTTTTTAAATATATTTATGATCTGTTTTTTGTCCTGTCTCTGTAATCCTGTTGCACTGTAGAAGCTCTGTCACGAAAATAAATTGCCCGTATGTGTGAACATACCTGGCAATACCTGGCAATAAAGCTCTTTCTGATTCTGATTCTAATCAATTCTTCGCAACAATTTTGCAGAATGTTTTTTCAGTGCACAAACAAACATATTCTACATTTATTTTATACCTTTATTATTTGATTTAATTTAAAAATACATTTTTACATCATTTTTAAAATAACATAACATTTGTTGTTGTATTGTATTTTTTTAAATAAATGTAAAATAAATAAAAAATGCAAAGAAATGGTAAATATATGTTTTTCTTTCTTTTTATATATATATATATATATATATATATATATATATATATATATATATATATATATATATATATATATATATATATATATATATATATATATATATATGCATTTATTTTTGCACTATTTATTTATTTTTGCTTGCTTGCAGTAGACTTCTAGCAACAATTACACTGTAAAAATTGCAGGGTTCCACACAATTCTTTCATGATGTCCCAACATAAAAATCGATTAATTTAACTTAACACTTTTAACAAATTTACGGAGATTGAACATAAAAGATTAACTTGTCCCAATGAAATCTCAAGAATTCTGTTGTTTCAGCTCATTTTAAATTAGCAGGTTGAACAAACAAATATTTTTTGAGTGTATTTCTCATTTCAATATGATGTCCAGGTTAATTTAGTATATTTGTATTTATCTGAGTGGAAATAAATGCATTCAAAAAGGTATAAATGCACCACTGCAAAGATAAGTGCTTAATGATAATCATGTGTATTTATGCATTTATTCATGTTTTTATTGACGTATCAAGATATTTATAGATATTTATTTGTATTTTTAAGTATTTGTATGTATATATATATATATATATATATATATATATATATATATATATATATATATATATATATATATAGTTTTTTAATGAATGTAAAATAAATAAAAAATGCTAAGAAATCTTAAATATATTTTTTGTCTTTACACACACACACACACACACACACACACACACACACACACGCACACACACACACACACACACACACACACACACACACACACACATATATATATGCAATTATTTTTGCACTATTTATTTATTTTTGCTTTCTTGCAGTAGATTTCTAGCTAAAAATTCTCAATTCAATATGATGTCCACATTAATTTTGTATTTTTGTATTTATCTGAGTAGAAAAAGGCATAAATGCACCACTGCAAAGATAAGTGCTTAATGATAATAATTATTATATATGTATTTATTTTTTTATTGATTGATCACTGAAAAAATCAGCGGATTTACTACATTTTTTAAGGTAATTGGTTGCAAACATTTTATTTAGGCTGAATTTAAACAAGTAAATTAAGTTGAACATCACTACATTTAATTGTTTGTTGAAATTCAGCTCATACAGTATAAATTATTTGCAACAATTTTGCTCAAATATTTTCAGTCCACAAACAAACATATTATACATTAATTTTATATATTTATTATTTTATACATTTATTTTTACATTACATATATAACTTTACATATATTTAGACTTTTACACACCTGAAACTTGTCTATAGCGCTTGTTCACTGCTGCTCTTATAATTGTGTAAATTGCTTCCTTGTCCTCATTTGTAAGTCGCTTTGGATAAAAGCGTCTGCTAAATGACTAAATGTAAATGTAAATGTAAACATTTTAATATGTATTTTTAATTAATTGTATATATCACACACACACACACACACACACACACACACACACACACACACACACACACACACAGAGAAAAGTATGTATTTCAAGAAAAACTCGAGATCTCGCCTAGACAAACAAAATGGCGAATATGACATTGATGAAAAGATGAAGCTGAAGTTTAAGATGAAGCATTAAAATGACTAATTAGGAATAAACAAAAAATGAAATCTGAAATTAAACCAAATTAATTCCAAACTGCAACAGTAACAAACAAACAATAACAAAATAATAACCAAAAATACAAAACACAAAAAGCACATGAAGGAATTAATAATAATAAATGAATATAAATACACACACACACACACACGCGAAATATTTTAGGTTATTTAGGTTTTCAGCAACCCAGGTCTCATTTAATTATTAAGTGAGACAACCCAGG
This sequence comes from Danio aesculapii, assembly GCF_903798145.1. Taxonomy (NCBI): domain Eukaryota; kingdom Metazoa; phylum Chordata; class Actinopteri; order Cypriniformes; family Danionidae; genus Danio; species Danio aesculapii. Next base: position 2,443,055 of record NC_079453.1, read on the forward strand.
TCTAACTTAATTATTCCAAATAAGGCCAGCCTCCATCCTGATTGGCCCAGCCAAGCTCCGCCCACCAGCCACACCCAGAAATCTATGATGTCATAACAAGACATCCACTAAACTACAAATTATGTAAGAGAGTGAGAGGAGGAGCTGACACTTAATGAATGCACACACACACACACACACACACCTGCTGCAGCCAGTCTGAAGGTCAGTGGATTGACCTCACACACACACACACACACACTAGAACAGCTGACGTGAGAAGCAGAAACAGGAGGAAACATCATAAAAGCAAGAATGCAGGTTTCTTCTGTTTAAAGGAAATGTGTCCTGTTACAACAGCAACAACATCAGCCTGAAGGCCTGAAATCTGCACATCAGCAGTCACAAACACTCAGACGGATGTGCTTTAACTATTAAAGGACAAAACCAGCTGACCAAACCCACAGAACAGACACTGCTCATCCAGTTCTGCCTCTATACTGATGATGAATATTATATTCATTCACATTTAAAACACATGCACATCACTCATCAAGAACACTACAGATCATCACTCAACTATACAAGCTGCATTTGGGTCTGAAATGTGTGAACGCACTCTCAAACACAGACACACACACACACATACAACCACAACAACAACAAAGTAGATTGGTGCCAAAAGGGCTGCGGTAATGAAACACACTCCAGTACTCGGTTTCTGCTGGAAGGGCATCCGCTGCCTAAAAAGTATGCTGAAATAGTTGGCGATTCATTCCGCTGTGGTGACCTCAGATAAATAAGGGACTAAGCCGATGGAAAAACGAATAAAACTAAATATAATTTTATTTAATGAACCATCAGAACACTCTGCATGTAGTAGTTTTGTAAGGCTTGTTCACACTCATGCATTTACTGCAGTATATTCGGTTATGCAGTTTTCATCATCTCTCTATCTCTCGCCTGCTCAAACTAAAGAATCAGTTTTACAAAGCTCTTGTCTCCTGAATGCGGGAACGTGTGCTGTGTGCTGAACGTGTCCTAACAAACACCGCTCTGACATTTGCATCTGACAGCTGCATTTACATCCAGGTCAGAGGTCGAGGCCGGTCAGCTGATCAGCACAGGTTTAAAGACGGCTCAGGAATTTACAGATCTCACTTTCATAAACTAAATCGACTTCACTTTTTAAAAACCTTTTTAAGGTCAATATTATTAGCCCCCTTCAGCAATGTTTTGATTGTCTACAGAACAAACCACTGTTATACAATGACTTGCATATTTACCCTAATTAACCTAGTTAAGCCTTTAAACGTCACATTAAGCTGAATACTAGTGTCTAGGAGAATATCTAGTCTAATATTATTTACTATATTCTATATAGTATATACTATATTCAGGACGGCTGATAATTCAGACTTCAACTATATATTTCTTAATGAATTTGTGTTCCCATAACCCTGATGGCAGCTGACGGGGAGAGATGAGCGTGTCTGTATTTGTCTTCAGATAATAACGAGAGCAGATCACGACATGCAACTATTAAAGCCTGCAAGACATTCAACTCTTCATTTTTTTAAAAGCTGATTGCTGATAATTTCTGTTTTACACACAGACCATCAGCAGATCAGCATGTTTAATAATACTGAAACACAGTCTTGTTTCTGTTTTGGAACAATACTGAATTTCCCCTCGCTATTGCAAGCTTAGATCTTACAGCTGCAAGTTGTTTACATCTTGCAAATCTGACTTGCTCTACCAGAAAAATAGAATAGAATTTGCAACTCATATTTCTATTTATTTTTCAGAATAACGAGTCTGACATGGGTGACGTTGTGGTCTGTCCCAGCAGGGTCAGTTGGCATTTCTGTGTGGAGTTTGCATGTTCTCCCGGTGTTGGCGTGGGTTTCCTCCTGGTGCTCCGGTTTACCCCACAGTCTAAAGACATGCGCTATAGGGGAATTGATTAACTAAATTGGCCATAGTGTGTGTGTGTGTGTGTAAATGAGTGTGTATGGGTGTTTCCCAGTACTAGGATGCAGCTGGATGTTTAAAACATATACTGAAATAGTTGGTGGTTCATTCCGCTGTGGCAAGCCCTGTTAAATAAAGGGACTAAGCCAAAAGAAAATGAATGAATGAACGAGTCTCACGTTTCCAGTTCTCAGAATGAGGACGCACATTTCTATTTCTCAGAATTGGGAATCTCAAATTTCTTTTTTTCTTAGAATGAAGCATCACATTTCTTTTTATTTGTCAGAATAAAGAGTGTCACATTTCTGGTTTTCCCGGGATGAAGAGTTGCACATTTCTATTTATTTCTGAACTCTGAATCAAACATTTTTATTTTTTCCCAATTCTGTCTCGCATTTCTATTCATTTCTATTTATTTCTCACAATTTTGTCTCACATTTCTATTCATTTCTCTCAATTCTGAGTCTCGAATTTCTATTTATTTCTCTCAATTCTGTCTCACATTTCTATTTATTTCTCTCAATTCTGAGTCTCGAATTTCTATTTATTTCTCTCAATTCTGTCTCACATTTCTATTTATTTCTCACAATTCTGAGTCTCGCATTTCTATTCATTTCTATTTATTTCTCTCAATTCTGAGTCTCACATTTCTATTCATTTCTATTTATTTCTCTCAATTCTGAGTCTCACATTTCTATTCATTTCTATTTATTTCTCACAATTCTGTCTCACATTTCTATTTATTTCTCACAATTCTGAGTCTCGCATTTCTATTCATTTCTATTTATTTCTCTCAATTCTGAGTCTCACATTTCTATTCATTTCTATTTATTTCTCTCAATTCTGTCTCACATTTCTATTTATTTCTCACAATTCTGAGTCTCGCATTTCTATTCATTTCTATTTATTTCTCTCAATTCTGAGTCTCACATTTCTATTCATTTCTATTTATTTCTCTCAATTCTGAGTCTCACATTTCTATTCATTTCTATTTATTTCTCACAATTCTGTCTCACATTTCTATTTATTTCTCACAATTCTGAGTCTCGCATTTCTATTTATTTCTCACAATTCTGAGTCTCACATTTCTATTTATTTCTATTTATTTCTCACAATTCTGTCTCACATTTCTATTTATTTCTCACAATTCTGAGTCTCGCATTTCTATTCATTTCTATTTATTTCTCTCAATTCTGTCTCACATTTCTATTTATTTCTCTCAATTCTGAGTCTCGCATTTCTATTCATTTCTATTTATTTCTCTCAATTCTGTCTCACATTTCTATTTATTTCTCACAATTCTGAGTCTCGCATTTCTATTCATTTCTATTTATTTCTCTCAATTCTGAGTCTCACATTTCTATTCATTTCTATTTATTTCTCTCAATTCTGTCTCACATTTCTATTTATTTCTCACAATTCTGAGTCTCGCATTTCTATTCATTTCTATTTATTTCTCTCAATTCTGTCTCACATTTCTATTTATTTCTCACAATTCTGAGTCTCGCATTTCTATTCATTTCTATTTATTTCTCTCAATTCTGTCTCACATTTCTATTTATTTCTCACAATTCTAAGTCTTGCATTTCTATTCATTTCTATTTATTTCTCTCAATTCTGTCTCACATTTCTATTTATTTCTCTCAATTCTGTCACATTTCTATTTATTTCTCTCAATTCTGAGTCTCGCATTTCTATTCATTTCTATTTATTTCTCTCAATTCTGTCTCACATTTCTATTTATTTCTCACAATTCTGAGTCTCGCATTTCTATTCATTTCTATTTATTTCTCTCAATTCTGTCTCACATTTCTATTTATTTCTCACAATTCTGAGTCTCGCATTTCTATTCATTTCTATTTATTTCTCTCAATTCTGAGTCTCACATTTCTATTCATTTCTATTTATTTCTCTCAATTCTGTCTCACATTTCTATTTATTTCTCTCAATTCTGTCTCACATTTCTATTTATTTCTCACAATTCTGAGTCTCGCATTTCTATTCATTTCTATTTATTTCTCTCAATTCTGAGTCTCACATTTCTATTCATTTCTATTTATTTCTCTCAATTCTGTCTCACATTTCTATTTATTTCTCACAATTCTGAGTCTCGCATTTCTATTCATTTCTATTTATTTCTCTCAATTCTGTCTCACATTTCTATTTATTTCTCTCAATTCTGTCACATTTCTATTTATTTCTCTCAATTCTGAGCCTCGCATTTCTATTTCATTCATTTTTTTTCAGATTAGTCCCTTTATTAATCTGGGGTCGCCACAGCAGAATGAACCGCCAACTTATCCAGCATATGTTTTCCACAGCGGCTGCCCTTTCAGCTGCAACCCATCACTGGGAAACATCCGTACACACTCATTCACACACAGACACTACAGACAATTTAGCCTACCCAATTCACCTGTACCACATGTCTTTGGACTGTGGGGGAAACTGGAGCACCCGAAGGAAACCCATGCGAATGCAGGGAGAACATGCAAACTCCACACAGAAAAGCCAACTGACCCAGCCGAGGCTCGAACCTGCGACGTTCTTGCTGTGAGGCGATTGTGCTACCCACTGCGCCACCGTGCTGCCCTTTGGAACCTCACATTTCTACTTAATTCTCTGAATTAACTCTCACATTTCTATTTCTTTTCAGAATGAGGACTCAAATCAAGAAGAAGTTTTTATTTCTCAGAATTCTGAGTGTCGTTTTTTCCTTCACATTTCTATTTTATCCCTCATAAGTCTTCCACATTTCTATGCTATCTTCGCTATCTTTCTATGCTAATTCTTCGTTTATATCTTGCAATTCAGTTTTCTGCACGGTATTTAAAAGAATGAGTTTAGACTTTTCTCAACCCTGATAAACAAGCCTGAATCATTTCTCAATAGTGTGTCAGAAATGCGCTTGCCTCAGAATCCTCCGCCTCACCTTGTCGTCCTGTGGGGGATTGTGGGAAATGTGGTCCGGGGTGTCTTTGGAATGCAGAGGGGAGGGTTCGTCATCTTCCACCTCCTCCAGGACCACGATACACACTCGACTCATGCGCTCCGATCGCATGGCTGACTCTCACACACATACAAAACAGCCCCGACGCTCGCACGAGTGTGTGTGTGTGTTATTCCCTCTCGGTCTTCATGTCTGCTGGCTGTGTTTTCCGGCAGTAAATCCCTCCGCAGCCTTCATTCCTCAATGCTGGAACATCAGCAGTGCTGCAGTGAGGAGATGCACGCAGCGTACACACACACACATACACACATACTCACACACACACTCTCTCTGTGATCTGAGAGGACAATAGTGTGTGAGCTCCAGCCTGCTGAAACCTGCACTTTTACACACACACACACACGCAGATCCAACCCCCACTGCAATAACACACCAACCCTACTGCAGCAGAGAGAGAGAGAGAGAGAGAGAGAGAGAGAGAGAGAGAGAAGGAGAGATAGAGAGAGAGAGAGAGAGAGAGAGAGAGAGAGAGAGAGAGAGAGAGAGAGAGAGAGAGAGAGAGAGAGAGAAAGAGAGAGAGAGAGAGAGAGACCAGACTCACTCTGAATTCTAAACTGTTGATTGTTAAATAAAAGGTTTATTATTATTATTTTCTAAAATGTTGATTATATAATATACTGATTATTATTATTATTATTATTGCTATTTTATCCTAAAAATGTTGATTCTTAAATATACTGTTTATTTATTCATTTATTATTATCATTATTATTATTATTGTTATTAATATTATTCATTATTATTTTTTTCTAAAATGTTGAGTATAAAATATACTGATTATTATTATTATTATTATTATTATTATTATTATTATTATTATTATTATTATTATTATTATTATTATTATTATTAATATTAATATTATGGTCTTATCCTATAATGCTGTTTATTAAATATACTTTTTATTATTATTATTATTATTATTATTATTATTATTATTATTATTATTATTATTTTCTTCTAAAATGTTGAGTATAAAATATACTGATTATTATTATTATTATTATTATTATTATTATTATTATTATTATTATTATTATTATTATTATTATTATCATTATTATTATTATTTTCTTCTAAAATGTTGAGTATAAAATATACTGATTATTATTATTATTATTATTATTATTATTATTATTATTATTATTTTCTTCTAAAATGTTGAGTATAAAATATACTGATTATTATTATTATTATTATTATTATTATTATTATTATTATTATTATTTTCTTCTAAAATGTTGAGTATAAAATATACTGATTATTATTATTATTATTATTATTATTATTATTATTATTATTATTATTATTATTATTATTATTATCATTATTATTATTATTTTCTTCTAAAATGTTGAGTATAAAATATACTGATTATTATTATTATTATTATTATTATTATTATTATTATTATTATTATTTTCTTCTAAAATGTTGAGTATAAAATATACTGATTATTATTATTATTATTATTATTATTATTATTATTATTATTTTCTTCTAAAATGTTGAGTATAAAATATACTGATTATTATTATTATTATTATTATAGTCTTATCCTATAGTGCTGATTATTAAATATAATTTTTCATTATTATTATTATTATTATTTTCTTCTAAAATGTTGAGTATAAAATATACTGATTATTATTATTATTATTATTATTATTATTATTATTATTATTATTATTATTAATATTATGGTCTTATCCTATAATGCTGTTTATTAAATATACTTTTTATTATTATTATTATTATTATTATTATTATTATTATTATTATTATTATTATTATTATTTTCTTCTAAAATGTTGAGTATAAAATATACTGATTATTATTATTATTATTATTATTATTATTATTATTATTATTATTATCATTATTATTATTATTTTCTTCTAAAATGTTGAGTATAAAATATACTGATTATTATTATTATTATTATTATTATTATTATTATTATTATTATTATTATTATTATTATTATTATTTTCTTCTAAAATGTTGAGTATAAAATATACTGATTATTATTATTATTATTATTATTATTATTATTATTATTATTATTATTATTATTATTATTTTCTTCTAAAATGTTGAGTATAAAATATACTGATTATTATTATTATTATTATTATTATTATTATCATTATTATTATTATTTTCTTCTAAAATGTTGAGTATAAAATATACTGATTATTATTATTATTATTATTATTATTATTATTATTATTATTTTCTTCTAAAATGTTGAGTATAAAATATACTGATTATTATTATTATTATTATTATTATTATTATTATTATTATTATTATTATTATTATTATTATTTTCTTCTAAAATGTTGAGTATATAATATACTGATTATTATTATTATTATTATTGCTATTTTATCCTAAAATGTTGATTCTTAAATATACTGTTTATTTATTCATTTATTATTATCATTATTATTATTATTGTTATTAATATTATTCATTATTATTTTTTTCTAAAATGTTGAGTATAAAATATACTGATTATTATTATTATTATTATTATTATTATTATTATTATTATTATTATTATTATTATTATTATTATTATTATTAATATTATGGTCTTATCCTATAATGCTGTTTATTAAATATACTTTTTATTATTATTATTATTATTATTATTATTATTATTATTATTATTATTATTATTATTATTATTATTTTCTTCTAAAATGTTGAGTATAAAATATACTGATTATTATTATTATTATTATTATTATTATTATTATTATTATTATTATTATTATCATTATTATTATTATTTTCTTCTAAAATGTTGAGTATAAAATATACTGATTATTATTATTATTATTATTATTATTATTATTATTA
>NC_079453.1:2455888-2461348 GCF_903798145.1 Danio aesculapii
TAATAAATAATAATAATAAATAATAATAATAATAATAATAATAATAATAATATAATAATAATAATAATAATAATAAATAATAATAATAGTAATAATAATAATAATAGATAATAAAAATAATAGTAATAATAATAATAATAGTAATAATAAATAATAATAATAATATAATCATAATAATAATAGATAATAATAATAATAGTAATAATAATAATAATAATAATAATAATAATAATAAATAATAATAATAATAGTAATAATAATAATAGATAATAATAATAATAGTAATAATAAATAATAATAATAATAATAGTAATAATAATAATAAATAATAATAATAATAACAATAAATAAATAATAATAATAATGAATAATAATAATAATGAATAACAATAATAAATATAATAAAATAATAATAAATAATAATAATAATAATAATAATAATAATAATAATAATAATAATAATAATAAATAACAACAAATAATAATAATAATAAATACAAATAATAATAATAATAATAATAAAAATAATAAATATACAAATGCAAAGATTTTAAAAATAACTCCATGTCAAATAATTATGTATCAATAATATATTAATTATTTATTCCTCTAATATGCAAAACTTATAATAGCTTGTTTTTGGAAAAATACAGAAAGCCTGCATTTTGGACAATGGTTGTGGGAATTGTCTCATTGTTTGGGTTTAGAAAAATAACTTTTATTTTCAAGAGAAAACCTGACAAGTTTTGCCAAATTTGCGATCTCTTTGTAGGTTTCCTGAAGGAAGCCGATTCAAATCTTTTCTCTGTATAACTTGTATTATATGATGTACCTTTATATTGTATCTGTAAGTACATGCATTTACTTATATGTTTGCATACTTTTATTGTTATTTTTATGTATTTCCTGTTTTTTTTTTCTATTTTTATTGTCTTATTTTTATTTATTTATTTTTTTGTATGTTTGGTTTTGATTTCTGTTGTACATGTTAAAAGCTACTAAAATCAATAAAGACTGTGTTAAAAAACAATTATTCCTCTAATCTTAAACAAGATGGTTTCAACTTTAATAATAATAATAATATATATTTATGAACATTAATTTAAAAAAGATGAATTTAAAATTATTAATTTAAATATATATAAAATATATTAATATAATATATATTCAATCAATAAAATATTCATCAATAAAAATAGTTAATGTCCATCAAATCAGCTTATCAAAATGACTTCTGATAGATCATGTGACACTGAAGTCTGGAGTAACCATGCTGAAAATGTCAGCTTTAAATCCCAGGAATAAATGACATTTAAAAGTATATTCAAAGAGAAAAACAACACTTTAAATAACTTTTTCTTTTCACAAAACTGCTGTATTTTTACTAAAATTAACGCAGCCTTGCTAAGCATAAGAGATTTATTTTAAAAATATTAAGAAGTCTTTCCAACAATAAATTTTTAAATGGTTACTATCATTATTATTATATGTATTCACTATAATACTCAGCCTCTGTGTTAAACAGCAGCAGTGATGATGATGATGATGATTATTTGTGAGCGTAAAAACCCTGCAGCACTGAACAGATATCTAAGCCCTGCCCCTTGTGCCCTGACAGCCAATCAGAAGACTGCACCCAATAAAAACAGGCCATCACAAACAACAGAAGCTTCATTACATGATGTCAATATGAAAAAGCACAGCAGATATTACTTTCAAGTTTGTCATTTACCAGTTTGTATTAATAATATTAAAAATAATATTAACATTATTTGCAGTGCAATGTATAATTAAACCAATGCTTGCTTGCAGTGTATTCAAGTCTAATTGTCCAGTATAAACATCTGAACATTCATAAATCACGACACACTAACTTTAATATTTAAGATAAGTAATATTTCTATTAAGTATTAATTAAGTATTACTTCATTTCATTGCTATTCGTCATATGAACCATATTTACGCTAATTATTTTACTTAAAAAGGGGGAAAAGTACGAAAATCAGCAGAATAAAGTTTGAAATCAGCCTAGAATACATTAGACTCGAGCCACATATAATAAAAGTCCGGACTGCTATTTAAGTTATAAACAGCTAGATCTATTAATTAACATTTTAGCACATATGTTAATTAATAGTTTGAACACGGGCGCTGTGTGTGTTTGTTTATATGTGTGTCAGGTGTGCACAGGTAAACTGATCACAGACCTGTTCTCTGATGCGCAGCGCCATCTTTGTTCTCCTCCAGCAGCGGAACTGATGCGGAACTGAAGCCGCTTTAAAAGCCTGAAAAGAGCTCCGACAGCAGAGGCTCAAAGTCCTGCTTTACATGTCGGTGTTTTTGGTTGGGCTTGACTTTCCTCTGCTCGTCCTGAAATAGACAAACAACTGTAGTAATATCCAACAACTGAGGCACAAAGACTGAAGCTGAAGTTTACTGTTCTAGAGCCTCCACGCTGAGAGAAAGCGGCGGTCACTGCAGTTACAGCGCTGACACCGATAGAGGGCGCTGATGGTGGAACGCTAATTAAGATTAAATCGCATGAAAATATTATTTAAATCTGTTATTTAGTAAAGTATTAGATTAAATTCATTAAATGTGTAAGTTAAAATTATATTATAATAAAAATAATACAATGAAAAATATTTATTTAAATTAATTAAAGGTCATTAGTCAAGTATTAAATCTACAAATGCAAAACTAAATTAAATGTTTTATTATTATTATTATTAGTCAAGTATTAAATGTACAAAATGTAAATATAAACACAGACACATTTGCCACATATTCAGTCTACAAAATGCAAAACAAAGACGGTAATATCATTTGTTTTCATATAAACTCTTTAGTTATTTTATGATGATTTATTAATTTTTATTTTAATTAACCATCATTTAATATTAATACATTACTATGTCTAATATTATTAATATTTATTATTTAACAAAAACCTTTCGCATTTTACATGTTAACCCAAACTAAAAGTTGGCTGCTTAAGCATTTATGTAGATACACATGTATAGCAGTGCACCATTAAATTCATTATTATTTACGTTAAAGTTTAATTAATTGTTAAACATTAATCTCAGTGTCTGTCTGATTTTGTGAAGCTTGTCAAAGATTCTAGCACTACTCCATGTATTTATGTTTTTAATATTTTGTTACATGTATGCATTAGAAACTAAGCTGTACTATGAATATTTATTAATCTAAATCACATATTATTAGTGGAAATTACATGTTTTATGGATCCTGTTACTAATTTAAAAAAAGAATATTCTAGCACTACCGCTCATTTTCGCGGGTCAAACGTTTGCCTTAGACCGGAAGTTGATCCAGAGTGGTTGCTCTATTCTATTTATTCGTCTGAAAATATCTATGCCTGACATTCCGCAACCAAGCCTCAGCAATAAAGTATATTAATGCAATACTGATTTGTTTATTCTTTTATTTTAACAATATAGTAATATAATAAATTGTATTTTAATAACCTAAATTTAATCAGTAGTTTAAAATACGAAAATAATATAAGTAAATTTTTCGGTTTTAATCGGATCGTTTTTAAACATTAACAAAATATGACACAATTTAAACTAAACAAAATGTAAATAAACAAATAAACATTTTTTATTATTATTATTATTTAGAAGCACGCTCAAACTCTTAGTCATGTGATCCGTGTGGAGGTCAGAGGTCAGTAATTAGACAGATGGTGGTTTCTGGTCTAAGAAAAGGAAACTTTCCTCTTTAGCAGGTATAAATACACGAGCTCTGTGTGTATAAATAGCAGAAGTGTCACTGAATCCCTCTGACCTTTAGATGCTCTCACACATCCTCACATTTGTCGAAAAAGTCTGTCCCGAAACACCTAGAAGGGATACAGCTGCGGAAACATGCGCATGCGTACATCAATGTAGCATAATTAGTATGACAGTACGGTGTATAGGGTTGTGGTTGACGTTAATAAGACAAAACATAATGAGTAATTTAATAAATAATTAATACTAAATAAAAATCATCAGGTTCAGATTCAATCACGAGGTCTTTAGCGCCATCTAGTGCAGCATTAAGTAAACATTCATTAATAATGTTTTTACCGTGCTGAGAAAACAGCATGTGCTAATAAGGCATGTTTTGATACTGGTTTCAGTGCTGGTATAGACCAACATTGAGACCAGCAAGATAAGAATAAACCAGGAGATAAGAATAATGTGTATTTTTGTAAATTATTCAGGCCCATTTAGTGGGCTAATATTGTAAAGGACAACATAATGCTAATACAACATGCTAACTTTAGCGCAGGGATGGACTTAGTGATTTGGGAGCCCTAAACAATCCCAGATATAGGATGGGATCAAAACACTTTATATATGTATATATATATATTTTTTCCTTCCCTCTCCGTAGATTCATTTTGTAAATACACTGCATGTTTATATATATATATATATATATATATATATATATATATATATATATATATATATATATATATATATATATATATTTTTTTTTTTTTTTTTTTTAAGTGGAGCCTTTATCTTCTTAATGTAAAATGAAATACGATAAATTCACAAATAAAAAGCAAGTTCACAAACTACACTACCTGGCAAAAGTCTTGTTGTCTATCCATGTTTTAGGAACAACAAATAATAACTTCACTAATGGTTGATGATTTGGTATCAGAAGTGGCTTACACAGGCAGGCCTCTAGATTACGCTTATTTGACCACAATAAAATCTGATCATGCCTTGATTATTAATGACTTCATTAGGACAGTAAGGTCTGACTCTGCTTAGATAAAAGTCTCATCACTGAACCTTCAATAATGTCCAGTATAGAATATGTGCTCATGCTGCAGTGGAAACAGAATGAATATTGTGTCTGACTCCATCATGAGCTTGGAGGACTGCATCCATACATCTCTGCAATGACTCAAATCACTGATTAATAAAGTCATCTGGAATGGCAAAGAAAGCCTTCTTGCAGGACTCCCAGAGTTCATCAAGATTATTTGGATTCATCTTCAACACCTCCTCCTCCATCTAACCTAGACATGCTCAATAATGTTTATGTCTGAGGATTGGGCTGGCCAATCCTGGAGCACCTTCTTTGCTTTCAGGAGCTTTGATGTGGAGGCTGCAGTATGAGAAGGAGCGCTATCCTGCTGGAGAATTTGCCCTCTCCTGTGGTTTGTAATGTAATGGGCAGCACAAATGTCTTGATACCTCAGGCTGTAGATGTTGATCATCCACTCTGCAGATCTCTCGCACGCCCCCATACTGAATGTAACCCCAAAACCATGATTTTTACTTCACCAAACTTGACTGATTTATGTGAGAATCTAGGCTCCATGCAGGTTCCAGTAGGTCTTCTGCAGTGTTGGTGATGATTGGGATGCAGTTCAACAGATGATTCATGGGAAAAATCAACTTTCTGACACTTTTCCAAATGATCAAC
>NC_079453.1:2461448-2468948 GCF_903798145.1 Danio aesculapii
CAAGTTTTGCCAAATTTGCGATCTCTTTGTAGGTTTCCTGAAGGAAGCCGATTCAAATCTTTTCTCTGTATAACTTGTATTATATGATGTACCTTTATATTGTATCTGTAAGTACATGCATTTACTTATATGTTTGCATACTTTTATTATTATTTTTATGTATTTCCTGTATTTTGTTCTATTTTTATTGTTTTATTTTTATTTATTTATTTTTTTGTATGTTTGGTTTTGATTTCTGTTGTACATGTTAAAAGCTACTAAAATCAACAAAGACTGTGTTAAAAAACAATTATTCCTCTAATCTTAAACAAGTTAGCTGGTTTCAACTTTAATAATAATAATAATATATATTTATGAACATTAATTTAAAAATATACATTTAAAATTATTAATTTAAATATATATAAATATATAAATATATAAAAATATTCATCAATAAAAATATCTGATGTCCATCAAATCATCTTATCAAAATGACTTCTGATAGATCATGTGACACTGAAGTCTGGGGTAACCATGCTGAAAATCTCAGCTTTAAATCCCAGGAATAAATGACATTTAAAAGTATATTCAAAGAGAAAAACAACACTTTAAATAACTTTTTCTTTCACAAAACGGCTGTATTTTTACCAAAATTAACGCAGCCTTGCTAAGCATAATAGATTTATTTTAAAAATATTAAGAAGTCTTTCCAACGACACATTTCTATTTACATACTATCATTATTATTATATGCATTCACTATAATAATCAGCCTCAGCCTCTGTGTTAAACAGCAGCAGTGATGATGATGATGATGATTATTTGTGAGCGTAAAAACCCTGCAGCACTGAACAGATATCTAAGCCCTGCCCCTTGTGCCCTGACAGCCAATCAGAAGACTGCACCCAATAAAAACAGGCCATCACAAATAACAGAAGCTTCATTACAGACACCCTGCTTGACACAGATGATAATTTTATGATGTCAATATGAAAAAGCACAGCAGATATTACTTTCAAGTTTGTCATTTACCAGTTTGTATTAATAATATTAAAAATAATATTAACATTATTTGCAGTGCAATGTATAATTAAACCAATGCTTGCTTGCAGTGTATTTAAGTCTAATTGTCCAGTATAAACATCTGAACATTCATAAATCACGACACATTAACTTTAATATTTAAGATAAGTAATATTTCTATTAAGTATTATTAAGTATTACTTCATTTCATTGCTCTTCGTCATATGAACCATATTTACGCTAATTATTTTACTTAAAAAGGGGGAAAAGTACGAAAATCAGCAGAATAAAGTTTTAAATCAGCCTAGAATACATTAGACTCGAGCCACATATAATAAAAGTCCGGACTGCTATTTAAGTTATAAACAGCTAGATCTATTAATTAACATTTTACCACATATGTTAATTAATAGTTTGAACACAGTCGCTGTGAGTGTTTGTTTATATGCGTGTCAGGTGTGCACAGGTAAACTGATCACAGACCTGTTCTCTGATGCGCAGCGACATCTTTGTTCTCCTCCAGCAGCGGAACTGATGCGGAACTGAAGCCGCATTAAAAGCCTGCAAAGAGCTCTGACAGCAGAGGCTCAAAGTCCTGCTTTACATGCCGGTGTTTTTGGTTGGGCTTGACTTTCCTCTGCTCGTCCTGAAATAGACAAACAACTGTAGTAATATCCAACAACTGAGGCACAAAGACTGAAGCTGAAGTTTACTGTTCTAGAGCCTCCACTCTGAGAGAAAGCGGGGGTCACTGCAGTTACAGCGCTGACACCGATAGAGGGCGCTGATGGTGAAACGCTAATTAAGATTAAATCGCATGAAAATATTTAAATCTGTTATTTAGTAAAGAATTAGATTAAATGTGTAAGTAAAAAATATATTATAATAAAAAATAATACAATTAAAAATATTTATTTAAATTAATTAAAGGTCATTAGTCAAGTATTAAATCTACAAATGCAAAACTAAATTAAATGTTTTATTATTAATATTATTAGTCAAGTATTAAATGTACAAAATGTAAATATAAACACACAAAACACAGACATATTCAGTCTACAAAATGCAAAACAATGACGGTAATATCATTTGTTTTCATATAAACTCTTTAGTTATTTTATGATGATTTATTCATTTTTATTTGAATTAACCATCATTTAATATTAATATATTACTATGTCTAATATTATTAATATTTATTATTTAACAAAAACCTTTCGCATTTTACATGTTAACCCAAACAAAAAGGTGGCTGCTTAAGCATTTATGTAGATACACATGTATAGCAGTGCACCATTAAATTCATTATTATTTACGTTAAAGTTTAATTAATTATTAAACTTTAATCTCAGTGTCTGTCTGATTTTGTGAAGCTTATCAAAGACTCTAGCACTACTCCTTCATGTATTTGTTTTTTATATTTTGTTACATGTATGCATTAAAAACTAAGCTGTACTGTGAATATTTATTAATCTAAATCACATAATATTAGTGGAAATTACATGTTTTATTGATCCTGTTACTAATTTAAAAAAAGAATATTCTAGCACTACCGCTCATTTTCGCGGGTCAAACGTTTGACTTAGACCGGAAGTTGATCCAGAGTGGCTGCTCTATTCTATTTATTCGTCTGAAAATATCTATGCCTGACATTCCGCAACCAAGCCTCAGCAATAAAGTATATTAATGCAATACTGATTTGTTTATTCTTTTCATTTTAACAATATAGTAATATAATAAATTGTATTTTAATAACCTAAATTTAATCAGTAGTTTAAAATACGAAAATAATATAAGTAAATTTTTCGGTTTTAATCGGATCGTTTTTAAACATTAACAAAATATGACACAATTTAAATTAAACAAAATGTAAATAAACAAATAAACATTTTTTATTATTATTATTATTTAGAAGCACACTCAAACTCTTAGTCATGTGATCCGTGTGGAGGTCAGAGGTCAGTAATTAGACAGATGGTGGTTTCTGGTCTAAGAAAAGGAAACTTTCCTCTTTAGCAGGTATAAATACGCGAGCTCTGTGTGTATAAATAGCAGAAGTGTCACTGAATCCCTCTGACCTTTAGATGCTCTCACACATCCTCACATTTGTCAAAAAAGTCTGTCCCGAAACACCTAGAAGGGATACAGCTGCGGAAACATGCGCATGCGTACATCAATATAGCATAATTAATATGACAGTACGGTGTTTAGGGTTAAGGTCGATGTTAATAAGACAAAACATAATGAGTAACTTAATAAATAATTAATACTAAATAAAAATCATCAGGTTCAGATTCAATCACGAGGTCTTTAGCGCCATCTAGTGCAGCATTAAGTAAACATTCATTAATAATGTTTTTACCGTGCTGAGAAAACAGCATATGCTAATAAGGCATGTTTTGATACTGGTTTCAGTGCTGGTATAGACCAACATTGAGATCAGCAAGATAAGAATAAACCAGGAGATAAGAATAATATGTATTTTTGTAAATTATTCAGGCCCATTTAGTGGGCTAATATTGTAAAGGACAACAGAATGCTAATACAACATGCTAACTTCAGCGCAGGGATGGACTTAGTGATTTGGGAGCCCTAAACAATCCCAGATATAGGATGGGATCAATCACTTTATATATGTATATATATATATTTTCCTTCCCTCTCCGTAGATTCATTTTGTAAATACACTGCATGTTTATATATATATATATATATATATATATATATATATATATATATATATATATATATATATATATATATATATATATATATATATTTTTTTTTTTTTTTTAAGTGGAGCCTTTATCTTCTTAATGTAAAATGAAATACGATAAATTCACAAATAAAAAGCAAGTTCACAAACTACACTAACTGGCAAAAGTCTTGTTGTCTATCCATGTTTTAGGAACAACAAATAATAACTTCACTAATGGTTGATGATTTGGTATTAGAAGTGGCTTACACAGGCAGGCCTCTAGATTACGCTTATTTGACCACAATAAAATCTGATCATGCCTTGATTATTAATGACTTCATTAGGACAGTAAGGTCTGACTCTGCTTAGACAAAAGTCTCATCACTGAACCTTCAATAATGTCCAGTATAGAATATGTGCTCATGCTGCAGTGGAAACAGAATGAATATTGTGTCTGACTCCATCATGAGCTTGGAGGACTGCATCCATACATCTCTGCAATGACTCAAATCACTGATTAATAAAGTCATCTGGAATGGCAAAGAAAGCCTTCTTGCAGGACTCCCAGAGTTCATCAAGATTCTTTGGATTCATCTTCAACACCTCCTCCTCCATCTAACCTAGACATGCTCAATAATGTTTATGTCTGAGGATTGAGCTGGCCAATCCTGGAGGACCTTCTTTGCTTTCAGGAGCTTTGATGTGGAGGCTGAAGTATGAGAAGGAGCGCTATCCTGCTGGAGAATTTGCCCTCTCCTGTGGTTTGTAATGTAATGGGCAGCACAAATGTCTTGATACCTCAGGCTGTAGATGTTGATCATCCACTCTGCAGATCTCTCGCACGCCCCCATACTGAATGTAACCCCAAAACCATGATTTTTACTTCACCAAACTTGACTGATTTATGTGAGAATCTAGGCTCCATGCAGGTTCCAGTAGGTCTTCTGCAGTGTTGGTGATGATTGGGATGCAGTTCAACAGATGATTCATGGGAAAAATCAACTTTCTGACACTTTTCCAAATGATCAACAGCAAGTCAAGTTATTATTTGTTGCTCTTACAACTTGAGGATTAACAGCAAGACTTTTGTCAGGTAGTGCATGTACAGTCCACCCCTTCTTCAGTGTGTTGTGAGGATTTGCAGTGCATTTTCTATTTGTGTTTGTTTTGTGAGGAATTACAACATGTGTGCTGCAGAGTTGTTTTCTTAACTTGCTGCTGTTTTTCTATTTGCATGTGTTTTTAAAGGGCACCTATTATGTGAAAATCCCTTTTATAAGGGGCTAAAACACAGTTTAGTGGCAACATTCTGTGAATGTAAGCAGCCTCAAATGGTAAACATTTATTAATTGTATTGTTTATACTCAGACTTGATATAAACAGTCTGCAGAAACACTTTGATTGACATTCTCCCTTTGTATGTGTCATCAGAGGGGGGAAAGCCCCGCCCACTAGTGACCAATCGCTCCCTCATTAGCATAGGACGTTAGTCTTGTTTTTGAATCTGCCACTATGCTCACACACAGGCATCCGTAGCTCCGCCCTCTTCTGAAAAGAGCAGAATCTCATTTGAATTTAAAGCGACAGTCACCAAAACACCACAATTGACCTTTCGCTAAGTCTCGCCCTCCTTAGTTACTGTTGCTACGCCTGTCAAGCTTTCGTGCCTGGCACAGCTTTTACAATGTGTATGCGCCGGTGTCAGACATTGCCAGGGATATAATGTCATTTTTGGCAAACAGGTGAGATATCTGAGAATGCCAGACAAAAAAGGACTGCAGTATGCATTACAGGAGTATATTCACCACATAATAGGCGATCGATTAGAGAATAATTCAATCAAAATTGAAGCTAGCTTAGCCTAGCCGCCTCATACGATGACCATTCAACAGTTTAGTTCATGCACAGCAGGAGAGGTGACAATAAAAATAATCTAATAATAACAAATTAAACCGATTGACTATTGTTGTACAATGAAATATATCGTTATTAACCGACGAGGAAACACACATGGACAATGCTTCTACATAGTTTATTCATAGACCTGTTTCTTGGCTGCTGCATGGAGGGCACCATAGCGACCAGCGTCTCCCGGTAGAACGCTAGGAACTTCCGTTCACAGCGTTTACAACCGGTAATTTGCGCATCGAAAATGGGTTTCAATAGTGTTTTGAGTGAATTACTTCACTGCATTATAGAGCAAACCAGACTACTAGCATGAAACTTAACAGGTATATAAATCATGCTATTTACAAAAGTGACCAATGAAAGTCCGTTTTGGAAGGCCGTCCGTTTCGGATACAGCGCCGGCCCGCGGCATAGGCAGTATAGGCAAATGCTAAGGGTGCTGTACATCCAAGAGGCGCCATTAATGAGCGCGGTTAAATTGGTTTTGTTTTCGATATTCCGGACACATTCAGTGATACCCTGCTGAAAAATCCAGCTTAAACCAGCCTAGGCTGGTTGGCTGGTTTTAGCTGGTTGACCAGCCTGGTTTTAGAGGGGTTTTGGCCATTTCCAGGCTGGTTTCCAGCTATTTCCAGCCTGGTCTTAGCTGGTCAGGCTGGAAAAATGACCAGCTAAATCCAGCTAAAACCAGCTTGACCAGCCTGGTTTAAGCTGGACATAGCTGGTTTAGGCTGGGCTCCCAGCCTGACTAGGCTGGTCAAGCTGGTTTTAGCTGGTCGTCTCCCAGCCTGACCAGCTAAGACCAGGCTGGAAATGGCTGGAGACCAGCCTGGAAGTGGCCAAAACCCCTCTAAAACCAGGCTGGTCGACCAGCTGAAACCAGACAACCAGCCTAGGCTGGTTTAAGCTGTTTTTTTCAGTAGGGAGACGGCATTAACTCAAAAACCACTTACCCTAAAAAGATCTAAAGTGTGTTTCCTACAAAAAGACAAAGCTGGTTATGTTTCACACCTGTCTTTTTCTTTTTTTTCCGCTCGACATTACAACCACTGCTCCGTTGAAGCCCTCGCAACTTAAGTTTAGCCGGGAGAGCTCGCGCTGAGCGGAGCTCTCAGTAAGGGACCGTCGGAAAAGTGCTTATTTTTTTAGTTTTTTTTGTTTGCTTCGCTCAGCGCGACCTTTCCCGGCTAAACGCATATACATTCACTTAAAAATATGTAAACATGTCCCTTCTGCGTGTTTTATTTTAAACACAACTAATATTCTCTTAAATGAGCACAAACAGTTACAAAAGTAGTCAAATGCTTTCATTATAGATCCGTGCATTCTTAGTGTCACCTCTGTTATCAAACAAAACACAATGAGAGATTCATTTGCTGCTCTTCACTGATTAACTATAGTAACTTTGATCAATATGTAAATACAATTAAACGTGAAGTAGATTTTATAGCTTTATTTAATTTCTGTATAGGCCATTGATTTAGGTTAAACCTTTTATTGTCAATATTTTCTAATGTTTGCTATGTATTCTATCATTTGAAGCTATTTGTTGTCTCATATTTTTTTACATCCCAACATTGACAGATTGCTAATCAATAAATAGCTATAGTGCTATCTGTTAGTTTTACCGTCAGCTAATGTTATGGAAGGGCATAGATGTTATGGAAAATAGTAATAGTAATGTAACTTACCCCCATCATTCCTTCCTCAAGCAGATGTGTGAATGTTAGATCTATTCAGCAATAGCGTTAATTGCATTGGCATATTTATCTGATGTTTTCCCAGCTTGTAGTAGTCGATCAAAAAGCTATTTAGTTTCTTATGACTATATGTACACTAGCAGTGGAAGCGCCACCTGAAATCTTGCCTAGGGCGCCAAATTGGTTAGG